>NW_007730783.1:141370-142617 GCF_000696425.1 Galeopterus variegatus | reverse complement strand
TCAAAATACAGCAATACATCAAAAAATATATACACCATGATCAAGTGGGATTCATCCCAGACATGCAAGGATGTTTCAACATACAGAAGTCAATAAATGTGATACACCACATCAATAAAATCAAGGATAAAAACAATATGATTATCTCAATAGATGCAGAAAAAGCATTTGTCAAAATTCAACATCCCTTCGTGATGAAGGTTCTCAGCAAATTAAGTATAGAAGGAAAGTATCTCAACATAGTAAAATCCATATATGACTAACCAATCACCAATATCATTCTGAATGGGGAAAAGCTAAAAGCTTTTCCCTTAAGAACAGGAACAAGACAAGGATATGCATTCTCACCACTCCCATTTAACATGGTATTGGAGGTACTAGTAAGAGCAATCAGGCAAGGGAAAGAAATAAAGGGCATCCAGACTGGAAAGGACAAAGTCAATCTGTCCCTGTTTGCAGATGACATGATCCTAAAGACTCTACCAAAAAACTCTTACAGCTGATTAATAATTTCAGTAATATTGCAGGATACAAAATCAATGTCCCAATATTAATAATATTTTAATGCTCCAATAATGAATTAGCAGAAAAAGAAATCAAGAAAGCAAACCCATTTACAATAGTCACTGAAAAAATAAAATACCTAGGAATCAATTTAACCAAAGAGGTGAAAGGTCACTACAATAAGAACTACAAAATATGACTGAAAGAAATGAAAGAGGATACAAAAAGATGGAAAGATATTCCACATCTTTGGATTGTAAGCATTAACATTGTGAAAATGTCCATACTGCCCAAAGTGATCTACAGATTCAGTGCAATCCCCATCAAAATACCAATGACATTCTTCACAGAAATAGAAAAAAATCCTAACATTCATATGAAACAGCTAAAGACCCCGAATAGCCAAAGCAGTGCTGAGCAAAAAAATAAAGCCAGAGGAATAACACTCCCTGACTTCAACCTATACTGCAAAGCTATAGTAACCAAAAAAGACACTTGGACAAATGAAACAGAGCAGAGAACCCAGAAATCAACCCACATACTTATAGCCAACTGATCTTCTGCAAAGGCAACAAGAACATACATTGGGGAAAAGACTGCGTCTTCAATAAATGGTGCTGGGAAAACTGGACGAAAGACTGCCTCTTCAATAAATGGCACTGGGAAAACTGGACATCCATATGCAGAAGAATGAAACTAGACCTGTACCTCTTGACATATACCAAAATCAACTTGAAATGGAT
>NW_007730783.1:139154-140732 GCF_000696425.1 Galeopterus variegatus | reverse complement strand
AAAAAAGACACTTGGACAAATGAAACAGAGCAGAGAACCCAGAAATCAACCCACATACTTATAGCCAACTGATCTTCTGCAAAGGCAACAAGAACATACATTGGGGAAAAGACTGCGTCTTCAATAAATGGTGCTGGGAAAACTGGACATACATACGCAGAAGAATGAAACTAGACCTGTACCTCTTGACATATACCAAAATCAACTTGAAATGGATTAAAGATTATGTATAAGACCCCAAACCATAAAGTTACTAAAAGAAGACATAGGTGAAACACTTCAGGAAGTAGGACTGGGCAAAGACTTTATGAATAAGACCCCAAACGCACAAGCAACAAAAGAAAAAATAAACAAATGTGATTATATCAGACTAAAAAGCTTCTGCACAGCAAAGAAAACAATCAACAGAGTGGAAAGACAACCTATGGAACGGGAGAAAATATGTGCAAACTATACATCTGGCAAGTGATTAATATCCAGAATATATAAGAAAATCAAACAACTTCACCTTAAAAAATGAATAATCCAATTAAAAAATGGGCAAAGGAGCTGAATAGACCTTCTGCAAAGGAAGACATACAAACGGACAACAGATACATGAAAAAATGCTCAATATCACTAATCATCAGGGAAATATAAATCAAAACCACACTGAGATTTCATCTCACCCTAGTTAGAGTGGCCCATATTGAAAATATGGAGAAAAACAAATACTGGTGAGGATGTGGAGAAAGGGGAACTCTTCTATACTATTGGTGGGACTGTAAATTAGTACAGCCATTATGAAACAGTATGGAGGTCTCTGAAACAACTACAGATAGAACTACCATTAGATTCCACAATCCCACTTCTGGGTATCTACCCAAAGGAATGGAAATCATCATGTCAAAGGGATACCTGCACTCCCATGTTGACTGCAGCTCTATTTACAATAGCCAAGACATGGAACCAACCTAAATGTCCATCAACAGACCACTGAATAAGGAAAATGTGTTATATATACAGAATGGAATACTACTCAGCAATAAAAAAGAATGAAATTCTGCCATTTGCTGCAACATGGATAAGCCTGGAGAAAACTGTCAAGTGAAATGAGGCAGACATAGAAAGAGAAATACTGCATGTCCCCACTCATAAGTGGGTGGGTGGGAGGAAGGAAGGAAGGAAGGAAGGAAGGAAGGAAGGAAGGAAGGAAGGAAGGAAGGAAGGAAGGAAGGAAGGATAGAACACCTGGCTTATCTTCAAAGCACCACAATCTTTAGAGTTTTCTCATCCCTGGAAGTTCACTTGACTGAAACAGAAGATATCTGAAGAATCTCTCTGTATAATTACACCAGAGCACAGAACAAAGGTCAGGCGTGAGTTACATTCTTCAAAATGCTGTGATGTCCAAGGGAGACTCCAGCTGCTCTTCCTGGATCTGTCAAATACGCTTTCTTCCTCCTGTAGCTTTAGTAACACTTTACCTCGTCTGGTTCCCGCCGTGTCTTGGGAGCTGGCGAAACTCCGCAAGGGGAGTCTCACATGGGCCTGAAACTCTTTCCTTGCATGTTATTCCATCTGTGCATAGCCCAAACC
>NW_007730783.1:137210-138577 GCF_000696425.1 Galeopterus variegatus | reverse complement strand
GTCTCACATGGGCCTGAAACTCTTTCCTTGCATGTTATTCCATCTGTGCATAGCCCAAACCTCAGGAGTTCTCCAGGGGAGGCCTGGATGTGAGAGTCAGGAGCTGTCTTTAGAATCACTGGGAGAGTTCATTCAAGGCCCCACCTCTAGGCACCACCCCAAACCTATGGAATCATAACATCTGGCAGCGGGGCCCAGGCATAAGCATGTTTTAAGAGCTCCTTACATGAGTACAATTTGCAGCAAGGTTGGAGAACTACTGGCCTAGAGAAACGGCTGCCGCTTCCAGGACCTGCCCTTATCCATTATGTGAACATGATTAGGTTCATTAAATCATCTGGATCTCAATTTTCTCATCCATGAGTTGTTTGGGATGAACAATGTCACCCTGTTTAGGGAGAAAATGATTGTTTCCATTGCTTGGCAAGTGTGTGTTGCATAAATACAGCTACCTATTTTTTTTACTCTTTTTATATAACAAAACCTTTTGTAGTTACTACAGAGACAAGACACTGGGACGAGTAGAAAGATGAAAGATGTGACCACTACCCTGAAGTGCTCCATAAACAAGTTTTAAATCTGTCAGGTACCTAACAGTAAAAGGCAAAGAGAGACACATTGGATGGATGGATGGATGAGAGAGATGATAGATAGATAGAAAGTGCCTTCCTTGTAATATATGCCCCAGATAGATCATTGTGACTCCACACATCCCTTTCTGAATTCTAGCTCTAGCCTGACATGAATCGAGAAAGGCAAAGAGGGGCGGGGGGATGTACTGTCACGTGGGAGACAGGAGAATAAAATCAGAATTTTATTTTTGTGTTTATTTTGTGGACGGTCAGCACACGTAAGTAGATCATTACAATTCTTGGTCCAAGAAATGCTATCGGCAGTGGTCCATGCCTATTTTTATTTTATTTATTATAATTTAATCATGTAAAGACCATATATATCCATCACCCAACCCATGAGTAAGAACATTACCATTTACTTAATCTAAGACTCCTCGGCCCATTTCCTTGCCTTCAACTCTCAAACAAGTCTAAAGATAGTAATTACTTTAAGTTTTCTGGGGTTTTTAATTTTTGCTTTTTCAAAAAAAGTTTCAGCACATACTGACATGTATACACACAAGCACATATATCTAAAGTACATGTATTATTTAGTTTTGCTTACATGGTAACTTTACAAAAAGACTATCATACTACAGGTAGTCTTTTGGGTCTTGCTTTCTAATCAAATATTGTGTTAATAAGATTTATCTCTGCTGTCCTGTGTGATGATGATTCATTCATTTCCACTCCTGCGTAATATTCCATCGTATGAATTACCACTGTGTCTTCATCTTCTCTCCTTTAGTGGGT
>NW_007730783.1:135944-136632 GCF_000696425.1 Galeopterus variegatus | reverse complement strand
ATGCGGTTACTGGGCTGCAGGGTGTGCGAATGTTTAATTTCACAAGCCAATGGGTAGTTTTTTTTCGGATGCAGATAGGCTGAGTTAAAGCCAATCATAAATGTATAAGAAAGTTTAAAATAAGAATTTAATTATTTTTTTTCAACAAACATTTATGGAGAACATACCAAATACTGTGCTTGATGCCAGGGATAAAATGACACAACAGCAGAGAAGTGTCCTGCACTTCATGGGGCTACAGACAAGTCAGGGAGAAATGAGAACGGAGCATCATGAGCGTGAGGAGAGGCAGATAGGAGGGTCCTGCCGGAGAGGAGAGGATGGGCCTCTGATCCAAACTTGGAAAGATGCGCATTAGAGCACTAAGGTACAACAGAAGTCGTGTAGTTCGAAACTTTCATTTTCTAGGCAGGAACAAAAATGACTAAGAGTTAAATTTGGGGAAAAGATAACAGTTTAGATAGAAAAAACATCATCCATGAAATTAAAATAATAAAAACCTTACAGTTAGATTGCTGTGACTTTTAAATGGACCACCTCATGTACAGTTTAGCAGAGTCGCCAGACGTGGTGAACAACTAAATAGTATTAACTGTTATTGCTATCGTCTGAGACGAAGCCTCAGTTGTGGCGCAGGAATTTACTGATGTTCTATGAAGATGGGGAGCAGAGTAAGGGGAGGTTGGGG
>NW_007730783.1:133227-135182 GCF_000696425.1 Galeopterus variegatus | reverse complement strand
GGGGCAGGGAAATTATTCAGCTTTAGTCATATGATGTCAGAGATACTCACTTGCAGCAGGCTGTTGGATAGAAGACAGAAACTCAGAGATACACATGTTGGTGTCATCCGCTACACCTCTGGGGAAAGATGTGATCACCTGGGTATAGCGTGTGTGAATGAGAGGACCGAAGGCGTAACCCTGCACAATATTAACATTGAAATGGGCAGGGAAAGCAGAGCCCACAAGGAAGACCTGAGAAGTGGGGGGAAACACACCAGGAGATCGTAGGGACGGGAGCCTGGAAGCCGGGGAGCAGCACTTTAAGGAGAAGGTAACCCTGCTGAATACCATAAGGAAGTCCAGAAAGAGGCTGCTGGAACTACCAACAAAGACAATTTTGGAAACACGGGAACTGTACTGTCAGTGGAGCGTTGAGGACTGACGCCGACGTATCCCGGGTGTCAGGGTGACTGTTATAGGAATAGCTCATAGCTGATGCCTGAAGGAGAAGAAAGTAGAAAAAGCATGGGCTCGAATAAATGATCCATTCAAAAGATGCAGAGACTTCAACATATTAATAGAGTGAAGAAAAGAAGGGAGTGGAAAGAGAATTTGAAAATACAAAGGCAGCCTTGAATTGACAGAATAAAAACTTTCTGAGTGGGGAGTAATTAACCCCTTCTCCTTTTAGCTGGAAGTTGGACAAGCTTCGCTTTGGAGTTAACTGACAGCTGCCTTTAGCCCCCAGCCCATTCAGACAAAATGATCATTCTAGGTGATCAAGTATTATTTCTAAGTCTTTCAGGTCCAACTTGGACTAATGCAGTATTCCCCGTTGTTTCCTAGAATCTGAGAATAAGAGAGAATTATCCGGTGTCTAGCCACCTCATTTTACTAATGAGAAAACTGTGTTCTTAGAATTTGATTCCACTTAACTAAGGTGGTAATAAGTATCTTAATAGTGATAGACTTAAAAATAATGCCCACGGCTTCTGAATTCTGTTTTTAAAAATAGGCCATTCAATGTATATTGAGCATATAAAACAAACAAAATCTCTGTCCTCATTGCTAACACAAGATTATTTCCACTAGGCAAAACTGTCCTTACATATTATTTTTATGTTGCTCCAAAAAATCAAACATCACCTGAACCCTTACTCTGCCACGGTTCTTCCACGGCTCAGCTGTGTGTCTGTGGATCTCTGCTGCCTTTCCTCTAACATGCCAATTTTTTTTTTATCATGTAAAGAACAAAAGGAACAAAATATTGGAACTTCCTGGCACATAGTAGACACCCAGTAAATATTGGAGGAAGATAAGTCCGAAAATTTCAGACACAAGAAAAAATGTTCAAACTAAGACAAAAAAATCAAAAGAGAACTTAGAGATCATCTTGCCCAACAAATTTCTTTGAATTTGTTCATAGTTTTGAAACTCAGGGAGGCATAGAGTTCCCTCCATAGTCACATGAACAGTCATCAGCATCACTGCACCTTGAAACTAGATTTTTCAATTTGCAGCCAAGAGCTTTTGGTTGATGTAAAATTGTATTGAGCCATGAGGACAGTCTAAGGAATCTGGGCTTTGTCCTGTACACAATAAAGACCTACCAAAGGTTTCCAAGGAGTGACACAATTAATTGTCCATCAGGATTGGAAACCAGGTATGTGTAATAATTGGCAAGGACCAGGGCTGGGAAAAGAGTTCCTGCCATGCAGATGGGAGGCTCCATTTATGTAGTGGGCTCTCTATTTCTAAATAAAATAAACCATGAAAACTTTGACTTCCAACAGATGCCTTAAAATAATCAAAGAGCCCTCAAAAATGCCAACAAATGCACAAATTCAGTTTCCACATGCCTGCCCCAGCTCCAGCAGGATCCTGAGTCCCTGAAAGCACTTGGTATGCATTGAGCTGATCAAAAAACATCAGTGAAAACATATTTCATCTGTGGACTTTTTTTTTTTTTTTTT
>NW_007730783.1:131280-132340 GCF_000696425.1 Galeopterus variegatus | reverse complement strand
AGATATCAAAGGGCTCTTTAAGAAAAGCAGGGTGCAAGTGAAAGCAAGACAGTCAACAGACATTTGAGTACCTATTGTGTCACAGACGCTGCACTGGTGTGGCAGACCCATGCGTTTCAAAACTCCCTTCCTAGACTCAGTGCCCCTCCCTCCACTCCCCCTGCCCTATACGCCAACCATCCCAACTGCAATTTGCCCCGCAAACATAAACATGATGTTGACCCCAACATCTCCAAATATTTGCCCACGTTTTTACCTTCTCATTCCTTCAGCACCCAGCCTGTGTCTGAGATGACTCTGGGCACTCTGAAATTATGTTTAAGTGCTTTCTTTCTCCAAAAGAGTAGAAATTCACTCTTCAAAAGTGCAGGCCCACTCACTTTGTACCTCCTGCTCCTACTATCACATTTTGAAAGAGTGGGTGAATGACAGGAGCTTCTTGAAGAATGCAAGGGCTAATGAAGAAGGGGTGAGCCAAGCACAGATCCTGCTGTCAAGAAGAGTCTAGAAGAGGAAATAGCAACAACACCAAATTAACAGAAATCCTAGACAAAGTGCTAAATGTGATGAGGGGTGTTCGGAGAACACCTTTAGAAGCAGAGACTGGAGAGGAGCTACTGCCGGAGGATAAGAGCAGGCTTCAGGAGGAAGTGGCATGTGAACTGGATGATGTCTGGGGATTAAACTAACCGAAGCAAGCAGGTGCTTGTAAAGATTGTAGGTAACATAAGCAGGACACTGGGTCCAGCTTCCAGAAATAAATGGAAGCTAATAATTATAATACTCTAGCTAGTCTCAAATATACATTACTGCTGTTAGTGCTTCCGTTTTATTTCTTTTATACTTCTACTGTTGGGCATCTCCGGTGGCCGCATGGGACCCCAACAGGTTTTTCCTTTCCCTGGAGGGTTGGGGCCAAAGGGATTGCCCTTTTCTTCCCCCCAAGGACACGGGGTGAAAAGAGATTCCAAGAGATGGGTGAGCACGCCGCTGCTCTCCCAGACAGGGAACAAACACATACACATGCAGCAAGGGTTCTCTCAGCCAGTTCCATTTATTG
>NW_007730783.1:124270-130023 GCF_000696425.1 Galeopterus variegatus | reverse complement strand
TATGCTTAGCCCTCCCCCTTAACTTCCCTTGGGCGCCACCTTTTATCCGTTTAGGCCATCTATTGTTTTTGCTTAGAAAAAGGGCACGGCCCCATACTTCTACTATCCTGACACTGGAGTCTCTGGCCGTATGAGTTTGCAGTTGGTATGGTTTACCACCCATGAAGTCATCATATTAAGGTTTTGCACAGATGGGCATGGAGGACATTGAGCTCCTCGATTGTTCAGCTTTGGGTTTAGCATTTATTCACTGAACTTGGCTGAACTGGCAAAGCCATTGCTTGTTCCCATATTCTACTCTTTATGGCCAGGAATCATCACAGATTTTTCATTTTCCCATCAGGAATGCTTCGAGAGGAGCAAGCATCCCTCCTTTCAACTGAATGCTTTTGCCTCCAAAAGACACACCATGAACTTTCATCTCAACAATACTTGATTAATAAGCAATGATACAAGACTCTTGATATTCAAATAAGATACATAACAGGTATACCACCTATTCCTAAAATGGTTATAAGTGATTTTTTTTTCAACTCAGATATGTTTACAAGGTGCCTGTATATGAATTTAGCTGCTGCAAACAGTGAAGTAATTCTCCTAAATGTTCTCCTGTCTCCTGTTTCTTCTTCTGCAGTCCATCATCACATGACAACAGCATGGTCTTGCTGTAACACAGACCTCCTCATGTCATTCCACTGCTTCAAAGCCCTCAATAACATCCTACCCTCTTCTGTGATGGTTTTCAAACTGTGGTCTACCAGGTCACAGGGATTCTTCAGTCTATAAATGACTCTGCTGAGTGGGTAGGAGAGACATGGAACCTGACATGGCAGGTTCACAGTTTTAAACCAGTGGGCTACTGTTAAAAAAACAAAAAAGTCAAGCTGACTGGTTAGCTTAGTTGGTTAGAGCATGGTGCTGATAACACCAAGGTAGGGGTTTTGATCCCTGTACTGCCACCCCCCTTCGCAAAAAAAAGCCAACAAAACTCATGGAAAGGCACTGAAGGCCTTTGCAATCTTGCTACTGCCTTACCTGCCCAACCTTTGACATGCCCTGTGTATGCACCTAATGTTTTCACTGACAACTCTCTACATCTTAAAATCCCTTGCCCCAATGCATGTTAACATCTGCTTATAAACCGTACAACGTCCAACCCCATTCTCCCTGGGGAAACTCGTACTGACCCTTAACACCCAGCTCAAATGTCTCATCCTCTGTTGATCCCTCTTCAGCTCTCCCAGGAGAGCTGAGATGCGCCCTACTCTCTGTTCCCTTGACATTTTACACGTACAAGAAGGGGCCTCATATGAGTAGTGGCATCTATTCTACACAGTTACAGAGTTGAATGGAAAGGCAAAATTAACCTAATGCAAAAATAATTGCAAATAAACTAACTGTTAAAATAAATAAACAAAAAAAAGAGTTCCTGATGTAACACAAAACTCTATGCCCAACATCAGATCTGTGTTCCTGTTGATGATTCAATTCATGTCAAATATTTTTAATGTNTACACAGTTACAGAGTTGAATGGAAAGGCAAAATTAACCTAATGCAAAAATAATTGCAAATAAACTAACTGTTAAAATAAATAAACAAAAAAAAGAGTTCCTGATGTAACACAAAACTCTATGCCCAACATCAGATCTGTGTTCCTGTTGATGATTCAATTCATGTCAAATATTTTTAATGTTATTCAAATACTATAAAAACTGTCTTCAAAATGAAATTGTAATTCTTTCCAAGATAATTTCATGAACTCAGTGAAAGTGATGCTTGAGAACTGCTTAAAGCATAGGATACCCATTGACAAATTAAGATAGACAGTTATCAAGTGAAAAATACAAAATCTATAACCTGAACAAGTTCCTCAAAAGAGAATGGTTTGAGAATTAAAGAATTGGGGGTAGTTATTGGTAAAATCAATGAATCCCTCAGAGAATTTGAAGATAAGCTAACGATAGTTACAAACCACCACAAAATCTCAGAAGCTTGACATAAACTCAGTGTGTTTCCCACTCAAGACTCAGTCTAACATGAGTGGATCGTGGAGCAAAGGCTGGGGGCTGCTGCCCCACAAAGCTCCTTCCATCCATGTAGCTCTGCCATCATCTAGACCAGGGGTTGGCAACGTTTTCCTATTCAGAGACAGATAGTAGACAGTTTTAGTTTTGCAGGCCAGCTGGTCCCTGCCACAGCTACTCAGTTCTGCCATTGTATCATGCAAGCAGCCATAAACGAGGCATAAATGAATGGTGTGTCTGTCTTCCAATAAATCTAGATAATAAATCTAGACTTACAAGAACAAGTGGTGGACTGGATATGACTTACTGGCTATGATTTTCCCAATTCTCTTATATTGCTTCATCCTCTTCTCATTTGAAAGGTAGAAAGGAAAGAGAGGAGAATGTCAAGGCATACCTCATAAGGCTGTGAAAGCTTATGTAGTACATGCTAGAATATTAGCTCTATTAGGGATTTTTGCCTGTTCTGGCTACTGATCTACCTTAAATATCTACAGGGGTACATTTAAGGTGTCCAATAAATATATACTCAATGAAATGATTGAATATGTTTATTATGGTATGATTTTGAATAGCAGAATAAATACTTAGTCAATTTGTACATTCTAAAAATTAAAAATGGCAGCTTATATTTATTGATCATGTAACATGGTCAGGTACTGGTCTAAGTTTGCTATGTGTAATATCCCATTAGGTATCTCACGACAACCCTAAGTAAGTTCTATTATTACAACCTTTTTTTTTTCCAGATGAGAGAACTGAGGCACAGAAATGTCAATCATATTTCTAATTATTGCCTGATTATGATTTTTTTTAAAAAGTATACTTCCAAAGTTTCTAATTTCATGTTTCCAAATTAAAATCCTATTCAAATTCTTTTTCTATACCACTTAAAATGAGATTTTCCTTTTTTTAAAGTAAATCCCTTTCAAGTGTCTTTTTCTTGGTACCAATTGTTCTCCTCTACTGAGAACCTCCTATAATTTTTTGCCAGTATGTCATTCATAAATTTATTGTCTCTCAACTGCAAATTAACCCTTTAATGCCAGCTATGCAAAAAAAAAAAAAACAGAGCTGGTCCCTTTGAATATTTTTCCATTTTCCATTTTGCCAGCAGAGAAGCTCCTCTCTGCAGCTCCTGCAGCAAGTGGCTTCAGCACTTCACAAGAATGCTAAGGCTGAGTTAGAAGAAAAATAATACAAAATACCTAGCAAACAGTTTGTGCACAAGTAATGCTGTTTCCCTTTCTCAATGAGTATTCAGATCTGCTTTTGGTAACGTGAAGGATTCGTTACAGAATGTGGGGTGAATGGGGCATAAAAACATTTTTTTCTCTTTTTTGTTATTTTGGGAGAAAAAGACCAATGTCTCACAGTACTGCTGTAAACAAGAAGGCTTAATAGATTTGTTAAGACCATAAATTTACAGGTCAATGAACATAAACATTCACTCTTTAGTTCTTTCGTTAGGAGTGCAAAAATGAAAACTGTATTATGAACAACCGAGACAAAATGTCCTATGACATTTTGTTTGCTGGATCGACAATTTGCTGTTTGCTAGATTGATAATTACCAGAGAAAGATTCTCAGATTGAATGTTTTTGTTCCATTTGTTTGTTTTGCAAAAAATAATAATAATAACAAAAACCTCTGGAAAAATTTATTAAGAGACTGATTTTAAGGAATAAGAGAAACTGAAGAGGTATTTAAAAAATAACTATTATTTATCAAACTTGCAAAGCAAATCATTCCTGGTCATCAAAGTAACTTCAAAAGTTAGGAGGTATAATACCCATATTATATTGGGGAAACATAATTCAAAGAGATTATGAAATTTTCCCAATAACACAAAGCTAGACAGTGACATAGCCAGGATTAAAACCCCAGGTCTGAGTGGCTTTAAACACACATTCTTACCCTGACACCGTGATACTTCTCTCACAAACTGTCTGTGACAATAACGTGTGATAAAACCAGATAGTAAACCCAGGTCTGCCTGATCCCATAGTGAACACCCTCTCCACTATAATTGGCAATGGGATAAGAGGTAGGAGGGGACCCAGTTCCAAGCATAATATTCTTCATGCACTTCAGATTATAAACCACTCTGCCTAAGTAAAGAATTTTGGTCACAAATGATACAATTCTAAGACCAACTGGCTCAGCAAGTTGCAATAAAGGGGAATTATTGACTCATGCAACTTGCAAGTCCTGGGACAAAGCTGGCCTCAGGCAAAGCGATACATAAGAGCTCAGATCATGACAACAGCACTCCATCTTTCTGTCCACTTATGTTCATCTCTGGTTGCCATTGGTCACTGGCTTTATTCTACCTTACTATAGTCAAGCCTTCTCCACGTGGCAGGCAAAACAGCTGCCATTGGCCCCAGGCCTACATGTTTGCAACCCTTGATTAAAAAGAAAAAGACCACTCCTCATCTATCGCCAATTTGAAAATGTCCAGAAAAGGTCTTCAACTGGCAGAAAAATCACTGGACTGTTCTAATCACCTGGAAGTGTGTGGCATCACCAAAATCATCTGGAAGAGGAAAAAAGTACCCCAAATTATGGGACACTGATAGGAAGTTGTCACTACATATGTGATACACACACGCATATAAGCCAACATTGCAATATAATTCCAACATCCCCAAAATAAAATATTTTAAGTGATAAAGCATGGAATATTTTAATACATAAAATTAGCTAAATCACAATTATATAGCTGTGCTGTAGAATGAGCAGTACAAGTGTTTTATCAAATAAGAAATCAAATAAAACATAAACCATTAACTCTTTCCCACGGAGAGGTTTATCATTTCTGCATCAGACTGAACCTAAATGGCACTAGTGCCCTCATAAGAGAGGCTCAAGGGAGACCCCATTCCCTTTCTACCATGTGAGGACACAGCAGGTTTATCATTTCTGCATCAGACTGAACCTAAATGGCACTAGTGCCCTCATAAGAGAGGCTCGAGGGAGACCCCATTCCCTTTCTACCATGTGAGGACACAGCGAGAAAATGCTTCTATGAACCAGAAAATAGAAAACAGGCCTTCACCAGACATCATATCTTCTAGTACCTTTATCTTAGACTTTCCAACCTCCAGAGCTGTGAGGAATAAATGACTATTGTTTCTAGCTACCCAGGTTATGGTATCATGTAATAGCAACCTGAGTGCACCACAACGCAGACTAAGCGGACCAATCCAGTCACATGGCTGGGACTCGACTCCTTTATTCTTTATCACTTGGCAAATGGTAACCGAGCCAAGCACTGTAATGAACCCCAGAGTGACAGGGATATTGAAGAAGACATAGCCCCGGCCTGTACATCGTATAGGCTTGTGGGGAAGGAGAGATATTTAAACAGATAAATAAAAATAATAACACAGCCATGATGCTAATGAGGAATTGAGAATACAAAAAAGTCCCTTAGTTCCTTGCAAGAATAGGAATTGGAAAGTTGCAAAAGACAATAACAGGGGAATCTACACTGTTAATTTCCTGTTAGTTACCCAAGCTGGTCCTCAAAAACTTTGCCTGAACCCATGTTGTGGTTCAGAAATGGAAATATGAAAGGTTTTGATATAATATTATGGTGCATCTTAAGTGATTAGCCATCTCGAGTTTATCATAAGGTTCTAAGCCATTCCCAATCCATTGTTACTGGAAGATTATTTAATAGAGTTGCACAGAAAGTGTCTTGATATCTGTCTCTGCCCAAA
>NW_007730783.1:111557-123408 GCF_000696425.1 Galeopterus variegatus | reverse complement strand
ACAAATGCTCACTGCAGCTTGACTTGTGACAGCGGAAAAACAGGAACCAACCCAAATGTCTATTGACAGATAAATGGCTGAACAAATTCTGGTGTATTCATATCATGGGATACTTACTACTCAGCAGTTAAAACATGAATGAATCTCAAAATAATCATAATGAATGAAAGTACCCAGACAGAAAAGAATGCATGGTGTATAATTCCACTTGCATAAAATACTAGAAAATGCAAGCTACTGTATAGTGACATAGAACAGATCTGCGGTTGTTTGGGGGTGGGGAGGTGATGAGGGACAGATTACAAAGAGGCCTGAAGACACTTTGGGAGCTGTTGAGTTTGTTCACTATGTTGATTGTGGTAATGGTTTCATGGAGTGTACATGCAATAAAACCAATAAACTGTTTCATACCCAGTTTACTGTATGACCTTTATACCTCAGTAAGGCTGTTAGAATAAAAGAGAGAGAGCAGCCTCATTTTCCTAAAACTAACATTGCTAAGGGTTCTCAAGGTGTAGGGACATATCAGATCCCAACTTGTATTTATTTCCCAACATGTGGGAAGCAAACCATGGCCACATCTCATTGCAGAGTGCCATCACGGCCATTCTTTCAACAGATCCCGCTGAGGTTTTCATAAAGTCTGAGTTAAAAGAACACTTTAAATGTTCTTCTACGGTATATGGGGACAAAAGATGGACGGATGTTACCTGATTTTTAAAGTCAAGATTCTGATGCCCCAAATGGTTGAGCTCAGGTGGTCGGTCCCCTTCACAACTCTGATGGCCACCCTGTTTCAATTCCTGTTGGCTACTCTTCCCACAGTCAGTAGCTCACTCTCCTGCCTCTCAGGCCCCGTCCAGGATCTGACGTCCTGAAGTTCATCTCACACCACCCGTTGCGAGCCAGCTCCTGTGAGGGCTGTCACAGCTCTGCTGAGCAGTGACGGATGCCTGGCCTTGCTGCCCCCTCCCCTCCAGCTGCAACTCCGATCTGCCACCTCAGAAGCCTCCAACTGGAAATCCATCTCCGCTGGCTCTGGATTGTGAAACTCTGCCCCCAGGATCTTCATTTACTTTCCTTACTTTCTCTTGAAAAATAGGATTCCCCGTTTTGCAGTTTTATAGAGGCCAGAAACAAGAAGGAAAGAAACTGGCTGATGCTGTCCCATGAGCGACCTGAATAAGACATAAGGTTTTGTTCTCTGAGTGCAGCTGGATTGAGCAAATATGTCCTGTGCACCAGCAGCAAGCAAAGCACGTGGCTGAGCTATGGAAGGGAAGAAGCTGAGCAGGAAGACTCCCTGCTCTCAGGGAATGTGTAAAGTAGTCTCCGGAAAATGTGTTGTCAAACACAGGAGACAAAAGAAGAGCTTTGAAGGTCCAGAGCAAGTCAAGATTATGGTCCAGATTTCCAGCTAAAAACAGCCTCTTCTCCAAAGCCTGCAATGATGACTGTAAGGTAATTTATTAAGTGTAAACAGACAAGACATGAAAGGTGAGAGAGGAGATGGCAGCACCTGCGAGGGGCAACAGAATTTTAGACAACAGAAAGCAAATGTACAAGGTAACTGACCTTGGTCCAGATTTCCAGCTAAAAACAGCCTCTTCTCCAAAGCCTGCAATGATGACTGTAAGGTAGTTTATTAAGTGTAAACAGACAAGACAAGAAAGGTGCGAGAGGAGATGGCAGCACCTGCGAGGGGCAACAGAATTTTAGACAACACAAAGCAAATGTACAAGGTAACTGACCTTTCCAAGCAGGTAAGCTATAGCCTGAGCCACCGGGAGGGGCACCAGCAGGAAACAAGGGCTCCTCGTTGGCGATCTAATACACACTCCGCTCCTTGCTTGATAATGAACCCAGTTTGGCTTGGAGCAGCAACATGCCAACCCAAGCAGTGGGCCATCATTGGTCACATCTGAGAATTACAGCCATGGTCTCCACTTTCCCAGGCTCTCTCCTGGAGAGGTCTGCCATGCCACCAGCTCTACCTCATAAGGCTGAAGCAGAAGTCTCCTGGGCTGGTCCTGAGAATTATTTTGTTTTCTTAATACAGAAGATACACACAGCTGGGACCATCGCTTTCTCCTTCTTTCTGCCTGGAATGTAGCTGCGATGGCTGGTGTTGCATAAGCTATTTCACAATCCTGAGGGAAAGATCAAAAAAGTTGGAGAGACACTGACTCTGACATACTTAGATCACTGCACCAATGATGTGACTGCTAACCTCAGACTTTCTGGTATGTGGGGACAGGGGGGAAATTATTGGTTTCATTCCTTGGGTTTCTGTTGCTTGAGGTAGACTGCAGTCCTAACAGACTCACAGACATTGAGGAAGCAAAGCCCTCAAGAGTAGACAGAGGCAAAGGGAATGTCATGGTGATGGGTAAGTCCCTGAATGATGGCTGTGGAGCAGACCCAGAGCCATCAAAGTAGAGCAGGCATAAGCAATCTAGACCCAGAGGGCCATGAGTAACATTGCAAAGGGAAAGAGGGAAATAACATAGTACACAATGCACTTGGCCAGATGCAGAGGTGGTTGAGAAGTTTTTGAGAGTTTAGGTATGACTTAGTGGTAGGTACATAGAAAACTAAGCAAACAAAAATAAAAGATATTTATTAACTCCAGGAAAAATAGAAGGAGGTTAGAAATGAGATATAGTAATTGAACTCTGCTGAGTAAATAATCCTTGAAAAATGTTTCCATAGTGATAATGTCAACCACACTGAATGATTTAACCAAAATTGTGATATGACTCTTTTCAGAGATTTACATGAGTGGAGAGGGTGTGAGAGAGTTTATATTCTCATCTGTCATAGTTATAACCGACAACTGAAACATCAATAAGTAGCAGTAAAGCATTTTGTCTAGAGATAAGGGAGGTGCTATGAAGAAGAAAGAGTCAAGGGTAGAATATGATCGGCTTTAGAAAGCAAGAACTGAGAACCAGGACAGGTGGAGCAGAAGAGTGCTGCTTTAGGTGATAATCTTTATAGAACCCCACTGCTCTAAACTATCGTAAGTGCAAGTATTCATCCAATAAAAGTTAATATTTTTAATCCTAGATGATTGAGGGGAGCAGCTGTGTATTCTTGGAGGAAGTGGCTTCTCTGATGGGCTGTTGTGATGGACTCTTAAATCATACCTTTAATCAGAGAGCTCTTTCCTACCAAAGACCACACCATTTCACATTGCTGTTTTAAAATTACTTGTCATTTGTGTATCAAGCGATTACAATTCACCAACAATGAGACATGCTCCCTGTTAGGCACTGGCTCTGTTTTCATTAGTAGATCCCACAAGACCCTTGCTTGCTCCCCAGGAGCTTGGCTAAAAGCAGAGCGGGCATGAAGAGGGACCTCCAAGGCATCTGAATGACTTTCAGACTGACCCTCAGCACACTTGTCTCTCACCTGCATCGTCACAGTAATCTCGTACTGAGGCACCTGCCCTCCGCCTTTTCCCCTGTACAGTCCATCCTCCACACAGTAGCCAGAAGAGTCCTTTTAATGTAGGTCAGATCATTTTACTTCTCTGTCCACACCCTCTCCCCTTCCCAGCTCAATCAGAATAAAATCCAAATCCTCACCGTGCTCAGCGACGCCTCTCCCCAGCATTCACACCTTCTGATGCCCCTCTCTATGTCCTTGTCCTGTTTTCTCACCACCTAATACGCTGATGCGTGCATGTCTTTATTATCTCTTTCTGTCCAGTAGACCATAAGGAAGAAGCCTGGTGACTTACTTTTTGTCATTACTGCATCCTCAGCACATAGAACAGTGCCTGACACATAGCAGGCATTCAGTTAACTGGTTGCTGAATTAATAAGCCAACAGTAAGAAGTGTCTATATTAGTTGGTGAATGATAACATACTTAAGCATTCCTAAACCATCACTTTCCTTCAGTGTGAAGAATAGGTTGCAAATAAGAATACCTGGAGAGAGATAAGGAGACCGTTTGGGAGGGTGGCTGCTGCAAAGAGGGGACAGGGCTGTCAGTAGCACAGGCAGGAGGGACAGGGAGACCTTGACAGCCACAGCACACATTGGAGAAGTAGAATCTGTAGGCTTGGGAAGTGATGCAGAGGAAGTGGTCCACGTGGTATCCAGGTTTCCGGACTGTTCGGGGATGGTAAATGGTGTTTGCAGAGAATGGTAATGAAGGCTGCATCATTATTATTGATGTGACATATCAAGGTTGAGGTTACTGATGACTGCAGTCATTCAGGGGCAAGCCACACAGCTGACTCAGGAGACAGTACTGGGCTGGAGAAACAAGACATTAGGATCTGGAAGGTAATGGAATCCGCGGAGGGTGATGTTCACCTAGGCAGAGCTCTCAGAGTGAGATGAGAAGAGGCCAAGAACAAAATTTTGAGGAATACCAATTGCAGTGGATGTCACACTCCTGTACCTAGACCTGTCCTCGGGGCTGAGGCTCCTGTTGCACAGCATCTGTTCCTTCCCCTGGAATTGCCCCCGTCCAAAGAGAGATGCATAACCTAGGTTCATATCCCCTTCATGGGGACAACCCTTATCCAGTGACGGATCAACTGATTGGGGTAATAAAGGCATAATCCTCTCGCCTCACCATGGAATAACTCTGAAGGGCCATCTCAGCTCTCGGTCTTTGCAAAAAAAAAAGGAGAGAGATGTGCTGGTTGCAACTGCATCCCATTTCAACTTGCCTTTCAGCTCAGTCTTTTTCCCTCCCTCCCTTTCAGGTGTATCTCCCAAGAGCATTCCCCATAACCCTCCCACACACAAACGTCTGCTTCAAAGTCCATTTCCTAAGGAGCCCAACCTGCCACACCCACACTTATGGAAGGTACAGACATGGATGAGCTGAGAGAAAGCGGGAGAGGCAGGAGGTAAACCAGGACGCCATGGCAGTAAGGAAGCAAAGAAAGAGTTTTATAATGAGGGAGGCGGGTTTGGGAATCTCTGAGGCCAAGTAAGATACACAGTGAAAAATGGCCATTGGGGCCGGCCCGGTGGCGCACTCAGTAGAGGGCGACGCTTGGGAGCATGGAGGTGCTCCCGCCCAACATTCCCCATAACCCTCCCACACACAAACGTCTGCTTCAAAGTCCATTTCCTAAGGAGCCCAACCTGCCACACCCACACTTATGGAAGGTACAGACATGGATGAGCTGAGAGAAAGCGGGAGAGGCAGGAGGTAAACCAGGACGCCATGGCAGTAAGGAAGCAAAGAAAGAGTTTTATAATGAGGGAGGCGGGTTTGGGAATCTCTGAGGCCAAGTAAGATACACAGTGAAAAATGGCCATTGGGGCCGGCCCGGTGGCGCACTCAGTAGAGGGCGACGCTTGGGAGCATGGAGGTGCTCCCGCCCAAGGTTCGGATCCCATATAGAGACCGGTCAGCTCACTGGTTGAGCGCAGTGCAGGAGCGACACCGAGGGTTGCGATCCCGTTACCGGTCACGAAAAAAGACAAAAAGGAAAAAAAAAATGGCCATTGGGTTTAGGTACTGTTGAGCCCAAGAATTGCCTCACTGGAGTGGGGAGGACAGAATCAGATGTCCGTGTGCTGATGCACAACACTTAGGAAGTGAGACCTCAAGCACATTTCACTCTTTCATAGAAACACGAAAGTGAGGAAAAGAAGGAAATTCAGTAGAAGATAATCTGCGATGCTGGAGGCAGGGATTCCTTTAAGTTGGAAGAAACTTAAGTCCATTTAAACAGATAGAGTGTAAGGTAAAAGACCCAGGGAAAGTAGAGGCTGATGGGACACAAGGTCCCTGAGCAGTGACAGCACCTTCCCTTGTAAGCACAGGTCAAAGCAACAGCCTTGAGGAAAAAGAGGGTCACATCTTTCATGGTGGAGGTGAGACTAGATACTGGTAGATGTAGGATTTGGTGGCAGAAAGGACACAAGCTATTCTGGCTCATTCTTCCAACCAACATGTAGAAGAGCAAACTCTATGCTGGATGCTGCCTTCAGGCTGGGGGAACAGGTATAAGGAAGGCACAGTCTGATGGAAATGGATCTGTATCAGCCTTCCAAAGTTCCATTATCATCTGCAAAGTTCCATTATCATCTCCTTATCAGCTGTAGGCAACTTGACCTTCAAGTTTGCTCCCATGTGGAGTGGCTTGACCCCCAAACAATGCATACATACCACATCATTGTTTTTTGCTTTTTTCCCGATGTTCTTCTCATACTAAGTCCCCTGGTTTACTTCCTGGGTTTAACATTTTCAGCCCAAATTGCTCATACAAGTCTCTATCAAACAGAGTAGTCATGAAGAATCTCCATGATCTAGTTTACCCAGGGCTCTGCAGGCAGAGAGCACTCGCTATGTCTCTTAAATAAAAGAGCAAATAAATTCATCAAGTATGTCTTCCAGTCTCTTTTGTACCCATCATGGATTTGGGAACTGGTCACCCACATAGATAGGTGGAGGTAAGTTGTAGGGGAAAGATCTAAGCTCCAGCATGAGATGGATTTGAGTGTGAATTCAGCCCTGACACACGTGAGCCACACAAACCTGAGTTAATTCATGTTAACATCTCTGATGCCAATTTTCTTATTTTAAAACTGGGCAAAGTAGTTCAAACTTTATTAAATTGTGTTAAGAACTGCCTGTTAACTTAAATGGCCAAAGAATAATCAACTTAGCCAGAACGTGAAGAAATAAAAACTAAAATAAAAAAATATATTTAGCTATTAAGTTGAAAGGGGTGAAAAAGAATGATACAAGTCTGGGTGAAGTTGAGAAGAGGCACGTTTATGTGTTCCAGGTGAGGACGGAAGTTAGCACAATGTTTCATGCGCTTTAGACAAACTGAGCTCTAGACATAAAATCACCTTATTTAAAAAGCTGACCCAGGAACTCTAGTTTTAGGAGTTGATCCCAAGGGAGCTATTGGCNGAGGACAGAATCAGATGTCCGTGTGCTGATGCACAACACTTAGGAAGTGAGACCTCAAGCACATTTCACTCTTTCATAGAAACACGAAAGTGAGGAAAAGAAGGAAATTCAGTAGAAGATAATCTGCGATGCTGGAGGCAGGGATTCCTTTAAGTTGGAAGAAACTTAAGTCCATTTAAACAGATAGAGTGTAAGGTAAAAGACCCAGGGAAAGTAGAGGCTGATGGGACACAAGGTCCCTGAGCAGTGACAGCACCTTCCCTTGTAAGCACAGGTCAAAGCAACAGCCTTGAGGAAAAAGAGGGTCACATCTTTCATGGTGGAGGTGAGACTAGATACTGGTAGATGTAGGATTTGGTGGCAGAAAGGACACAAGCTATTCTGGCTCATTCTTCCAACCAACATGTAGAAGAGCAAACTCTATGCTGGATGCTGCCTTCAGGCTGGGGGAACAGGTATAAGGAAGGCACAGTCTGATGGAAATGGATCTGTATCAGCCTTCCAAAGTTCCATTATCATCTGCAAAGTTCCATTATCATCTCCTTATCAGCTGTAGGCAACTTGACCTTCAAGTTTGCTCCCATGTGGAGTGGCTTGACCCCCAAACAATGCATACATACCACATCATTGTTTTTTGCTTTTTTCCCGATGTTCTTCTCATACTAAGTCCCCTGGTTTACTTCCTGGGTTTAACATTTTCAGCCCAAATTGCTCATACAAGTCTCTATCAAACAGAGTAGTCATGAAGAATCTCCATGATCTAGTTTACCCAAGGCTCTGCAGGCAGAGAGCACTTGCTATGTCTCTTAAATAAAAGAGCAAATAAATTCATCAAGTATGTCTTCCAGTCTCTTTTGTACCCATCATGGATGTGGGAACTGGTCGCCCACATAGATGGGTGGAGGTAAGTTGTAGGGGAAAGATCTAAGCTCCAGCATGAGATGGATTTGAGTGTGAATTCAGCCCTGACACACGTGAGCCACACAAACCTGAGTTAATTCATGTTAACATCTCTGATGCCAATTTTCTTATTTTAAAACTGGGCAAAGTAGTTCAAACTTTATTAAATTGTGTTAAGAACTGCCTGTTAACATAAATGGCCAATGAATGATCAACTTAGCCAGAACGTATAAATGGCCAATGAATGATCAACTTAGCCAGAACGTGAAGAAATAAAAACTAAAATAAGAAAATATATTTAGCTATTAAGTTGAAAGGGGTGAAAAAGAATGATACAAGTCTGGGTGAAGTTGAGAAGAGGCACATTTATGTGTTCCAGGTGAGGATGGAAGTTAGCACAATGTTTCATACGCTTTAGACAAACTGAGCTCTAGACATAAAATCACCGTATTTAAAAAGCTGACCCAGGAACTCTAGTTTTAGGAGTTGATCCCAAGGGAGCTATTGGCTAAGTACACAAGGATACATGTTCAAAACTATTTATTTCAGAATAGCTTATAGTATAAAACTGGAAACAATTGGTTAAAAATTATAGAACATGAAAAGAGATTCATAATATACTGTTGAGTGAAAAACATGGTATAAATTAACATGTGATTCTATTTTTGTTTTCAAAATTCTGCATTTTCTAATATATATAAAAACACACAAATAAACTACTATACGGTATATGTGTGTGTGTGTGTGTGTGTGTATATATATATATATATATATAGCAATGGTCCTTGCCAAAAAATGTTTTAAACCATTACACGTTTTTCAATTTATCCCTAACTTTATTTTTAGATTTAGATTTTCATAATCTTAACAAATCTTTGTTATGTAATTAGAAAATAATATTTAAAAAGTGAAAACAAAAATGGCATTTTGAATACTTAGTATAGTACTTAGGATATAACAGGGGCTTATTACATATCAGTTACTGTTATAATCATCTTTAGCAAGAATATAGAACAACATTAACTGACTCATCTTCAGTTCAGAGTTATAAATCTGACTGTATTCTCTCCATTCTCTGATCAACTTAACTTGAACCTACTAAAGATAATGTGCATTGTAGTGACCTTTGAGTCCCCAGCACATAGGTTCCTGGACCATTGTCCGTGCTGTGTAAATGCAGGGGAAGGATGAGTAAGTGAACACATGTCCTCGTATAGAAAGAGTTCTTCAAAGGAATCTAGAAAGCAAAGAGGAGACTTAGCTGAGTTGTCACTGTGCTGAGGGCTATTTCAGATGCTTTGTTCACATACTCCTTTGATCTCACAACCTTTGATATCATTACCTCGCACAGGTGAGGAGATGAGGCTCAAAGAGGTTACTCAACTTGCAGCAGGTCAAACAGGCAGCTAGCGAGCAACAGAGGAGGGTGAGGTGACACAGGTTCTGTCTCACTATTGAGTCTGCTCTTTCCTCCACCCTCTGGCTTGGTCTGTGAAACCCTCAAAGCGAATGCATCAGTGGGGGTGAAAAGTCACACAGGTCATCCAACCCTGCTATCTTCATGATCTCACGCAGCAGAGATGTGAGCCCCACAGGCTCCGTGGCTCACTGGTTAGGAAATGAGCCTGCAGTGCTACCATCCCCCAGGAAATGGAGTGGAGCAGCAGCCCTCCCTGGCCAAAAAAAAAAAAAAGAAAATGAATACATTTTCATTCATTCCTCTAAATTATCCCTTTCACCTCTCAGGAGACTTAGCAATCAAAAAGACGATACAAAGAGGGGCAGTGGGCTTGGAAAGGTCAATGATACTGAAAGCACAGAATCTTCCTCCATTAATGTCCTAATTGTTTTTATCACCCAGTTTTCACTAGAATGTCAAACTTAATCTCTGACTTTTCCTCTCCCAGGTCACAGATGTTTAATATTCCTAAGACATAATGAACTCTTTTATGTCACTGTAATATTTAGTCTCCTTAAAACATGATTAGCTTCATCCATTGTGCAATGCAGGGACGGCTAGAAGTTCTGGAGATGAGATTCCATTAGGCGGATATTATTATCAAGCCAAGTTGAATGGGAAATTAAGCCAGGTGGCAAAGTTCAGTAGTGATAAACTACACTGCCAGCCTGGATTGACTGCAAAACTCTGGTCAAAAAAGAAAGGTTAAGGGTTGAGTATTAAGGACTTTAAAAAGTTATTGGAAAGGTTTCCCAAATTTGTGAAAATCTGCTTCCCAAATGAACAATTTTTTTTAATGTGCTAGTTTACTGATACTTTCTAAAGAAGAACTTCAGTCTATATTCTTCTAAATCGTGGTTCCCATCTTGACAGGTTCATTTGGCAAATATAAGCTTACAAGTCAATGAGTAGGTGCTTGCTCATAAAACATCATTGAAAAATGTAAAGTGCACTCTGATGTGTTTGTGCAAACAAGCATGAAAAAACACCTATCACTCCTCTTTCTTTCTTCCCAAAGTAATTAATGTTGTCCTATGCTCATGAAAAAACACACACTATTTTTAAAGCACCCCAATACACCATGCTGGCAGGGACTGATAAAACTNTGAATGGGAAATTAAGCCAGGTGGCAAAGTTCAGTAGTGATAAACTACACTGCCAGCCTGGGTTGACTGCAAAACTCTGGTCAAAAAAGAAAAGTTGAGGGTTGAGTATTAAGGACTTTAAAAAGTTATTGGAAAGGTTTCCCAATTTTGTGAAAATCTGCTTCCCAAATGAACAATTTTTTTTTAATGTGCTAGTTTACTGATACTTTCTAAAGAAGAACTTCAGTCTATATTCTTCTAAATCGTGGTTCCCATCTTGACTGGTTCATTTGGCAAAAATAAGCTTACAAGTCAATGAGTAGGTGATTGCTCATAAAACATCATTGAAAAATGTAAAGAGCACTCTGATGTGTTTGTGCAAACAAGCATGAAAATACACCTATCACTCCTCTTTCTTTCTTCCCAAAGTAATTAATGTTGTCCTATGCTCATGAAAAACACACACTATTTTTAAAGCACCCCAATACACCATGCTGGCAGGGACTGATAAAACTGAACTGAACATACTCTGGAGCTATTTGTGGAAATTTCCCAAATTTTCTATATTTCATTCCAGATCTATCACACTAATTTCCACCTAGGACATCACTCTTGATTTTTGTCTCCCACTTTTTATTTTCTATTTATTTTTTGTTTTTATTAATATTACTATATTTTATATTCTAAGATTTTGTCTTGGAGCAGTTGGAGGAGGGGGGAGGGGAAGGGGGGAGAACATAGGTTGAGAGAAGGAGGAAGGAGGGAGGTGTGATTGAGGCCTATGGAACCCCCTTCATTCCAGCAGGGAGCTTCCAGCAGTGTCTTGGTCATTGCTGGGCTGGTTGCAGATGTCAGGGGGTGTGGCTGAAGCCTTCAGCTCCCCACTGCCCCAGTTCGGGAGCCTGGGCTGCTTCCCGTAGCAGCTCAGTGGTCATCGCTGGGCTGGTTGCAGGTTTTGGGGGGGGACAAGGCCAAGGCCCGAGGCCCCCCACCACCCAGCTCAGGATCTCTCATTTTTTTATATTCCACCAGTGAGTTTAGATTTAAGACTCACCATGAAGAAGCTGTTTCAATGTTGCTTATTACCTTCAGCCCAGGGTCCTCATTATGATATTCTGTGCCCTCCTGGCTCTGGAATTTCTGCTACTGTGCACGTCCAGAACTGCTGCCAGGACAGATGCAATCATGGAGTTTGATTTAAGGAGAATCTGGGCTCCTGGGAATCCTGGCTCCCTGATGACATTGTCTCCCAGAAACTAGCAGAAGAAATGTGCTCGGAAACAGGAATGAGCTAGACAGTCATATTTCACCAATTATTTTCTTCCATTATACATGACAGTGAAATAGCTTATTGTATGTAGTAGACATGTGTGTATGTGTATATATGCAATTGATTTATTACTTTCCATATATTAATTTTGAATCATTCTACCTTCTTGAATTATTTCACTATTTTTATTCATTTTTGGTTTTTTGCCTTAAATTTTCCAGGTATATAATCATAT
>NW_007730783.1:109230-110491 GCF_000696425.1 Galeopterus variegatus | reverse complement strand
TTTCTAGTACTCATTCATCCTGAAACTGCCTTTGGGACAAAAGAGATATCATTTACCAAGTTAGGAGAATATTTGTGAATTCCTGTTTTATTGAGCTTTTTGAATAAAGAATGGATATTCAATTTTGTCTGATGTCTGTTCAGAATCTATGAAAATTATCGTAAAAATGTTTCCCTCTGATATATAAATATGATGATTAAACATATCATCTTATAATGAAGCACTCTTGAATTACCAGAAAAAATGCTACATGGTCATGCTGAGCTTCTTTTAATGTACTATTGAATTGTTTAATATTTTATTTAGGACGTTTTACTGTTACCGTAAATGATACTTTCTATAGTTTCACTTCTGTGCAATATATTTTCTTAATGTTTTGGAGCCAATGCTACATTCATTACATAAAAAGAATTTGGAAGTTTTTCTTCTTTACTGATACACTGGAGAAGTTTAAATAGCCTTGGAACCATCCGCTCTTTAAATCTTTGCCAAAGTCCCCTGCAAAGCCGTCAAGATTTGGTGTTTTATTTGTGGATGAGGTTGTCCTTTGACAATTTTCTCTATTTCTTCCATATAAATTGTCCTATTTAGATTCCTTTTAGTCTCTCCTAGTCAGCTTTGGAAATATGTATTTGTCTAGAAAAAAAATGGCATTTCATCAAAGTCTTTCATTTTTCTGCACGGATTTGAGCAGATAATTCTCTAATGATTCTAATTTTTTCCCTTTCTGTTGTTATTCTTCCTCTTTTTAAAATATTGTGTATTTGCACTTAATCCCACCATCTATTCTTAGTTAGATTAACTCACAATATTTGTTCTGAAGAATCATCTTTGGGGTTTTTTTGATCGATTTTTCTCTTTTTCCATTTTCTAACTCATTGATTTTTTTTTTTTAATTCTGCAAATATTTAGTGAGTACCTACCAGCATGCTAGGAACTAAGTTAATGAATATGTATGGAATATAAAATTTAAAAAGTAAATATTCCTTCTGTTCCCAAGGAAGTGGGGAATGAAGATGCATCTTGAAGAAAGTATAAAACGCATGGTAGTTAAAGCATCGCATGCTGAATCTACTCAGTAAGTTGACTGGTCCGATTGCTTCATGGGAATCCCAACTATGAGACATATTACAGAACAAAAGCCTTTCACTCTCGCATGGACTCCTGTTAATAGCATTGCTTGGGCATGGTTGAAGCGTGTCTCAAATGTACCTGTGATATGTCTAACTCATCAGGTTCTGCTTTTATCTTTCTTTTTCTT
>NW_007730783.1:103559-108109 GCF_000696425.1 Galeopterus variegatus | reverse complement strand
AGATTCTCTTTGAACCTATAGCTACTTGAGACATATATTCTTAACTTCTAATAACTAAATATTTTTTTTCTGATTTTGTCCATTTCTAGCTTATATTATTGTTGTCAAATACATGTGTATTATTCCAACTTTTTATAATTTGTAGAATTTTTTAAACACCTAGTATTTGCTCAATTTTAGTGACTCTTCCATGTAACTTTTTTTATTTTCAATATACAAATTTTAATATATTAATTAGAACTGCATTGTTATTTTAGTTGGGTTTTCTATAATCTTGATCTTTTTTTTCTCTTGACTTTCCTGGACTGTGATAAATTGATGTTAACTCTCCTGTTATTGGCGACTCCTCCTGTTGGTGTGCTTGTTTCTCCTTATGTCTCTTGTATGTTTTGCTTGATGAAGGTAAGTGCTGTTATGCTGTATTATTTGATGCAGAGGCATTCATTATTTTTACACCCTCATTGGTAAAGTCATCCCTTGACTTTATTTAGTCCCTTCTTTGCCTCATGTGATATGTTTTACCATGAATTCTACATTGTCTGATATTAATATTGCATCCCTTGCTTTCTTTTTGTTTTTCCTGGTACACTTTGTCCACCCTTTTACTTTTAACCTATAAGTCACTGTTATTTATTATTTAATTAACACCAAAGTATTGTACCTTTCTTTTCAACTAGGAAATATACTAATACACAAAGAAGCCAGAGGAACTGTAAAAGATTATGGCATTTGAAATCAGACAAATCTCAATTCAAATCCCAGCTCAAACATACAATGTTATTCTGCAACATCTAAACCAAAACCAGGTACAAAGTCCAGAAGCAGCACAGAAGAGAAATTAAACAAACACCAGGAAGGCTTCTTGTAAGAAGCAGCTTGAAAACTTCCATGAGAACTTCCGACAGCCTTCCAAATCTGAATCATGTTTCTCTCTTGGGCTGCCACAGCATCTTCTACTTTATTCTAAGACAACTCCTAGGCTGCCAGGTAGTGCAATGACCAGCAGGTACATCTGTTTCTGGTTTGACTCTCCTATATAGGTTTCATCACTATGCCTAGCACTGCTTGTTGTTATTTAATGAGGTAAAAAAAGTTGTATATTGAGTAAAATCAGTAATCATTTCATCAGGAATTGACAACTCGGTGAACAAGTGAAAACATAAGGATATCACATTCTCAGAGTTTAAATGTTGATTGGGTAGGGTTGCTGCCATATATGTGTTTACTTGTAAAGAGACATAAACCCTGCAGTCTCTAGGCATCATGGCTTTTGCCATAGTTTAGTTATATTCTGCCTGTTCCTGGGGGCTTTATGCATAAAAGACATTTGGTAGTCAGGACTCTGAGATCTTTCTGGGGATGTCATAATTTTTCCTTTTTACTATGACATAAATTCTCCAGAGTTATCAAATAGCAGAGACTACTTTTCCAATTCTCTCTGTTCTTTGGACATAGAAAAAAATGAAAATAAAATGAAATGAAATGTTTGCTGAGCTTTTGCTTTATTTCAGACACTTTATACATATCCCCATTCATCTCTGTAATAACTTTATGAGATTAGTACTATGATTATAACTGCTTTACAAGGTACTTACTCTTCCCTTCCTTGATTCCTTATAAACTTCAAAATATTTTTTTTTTGCAATTGGTTATGTCTTAGTCCATTTTGTGCTGCTATATAAAATACAGCAGACTTGAGTAATTTAAAATGAATGGAAATGTGTTTATCACAGTTCTAGAGGCTGGGAAGGCCAATATCAAGGTGCCAGCATCTAGGGAGGGCCTGCCTAGTGTGTCATAACATGGCACAAGGTATCACATGGTGGAAAGGTAAGAGAGAGACAGGCAGAGAGAGAGAGAGTGCAAGAGGGGGCAAACCCAGTCCTGTGATAATGGTATGAGGCCATTCATGACACCTCTTAAAGGTCCCACCTCCCAATATTGTCACAGTGGCAATTCCATTTCAACATGAGTGTTTGGAGGGGACAAACATTCAAACCATAGCATCATTTTACAGATGATGAAACTGAAACCAGGGAGGTTAAAGTGCTCCGGTCTTACCTCCTGAGGCTCACGGCTCTTGCTTCAAAGGCAGCAGTATCAGTGCACTTCCCCAAACATACCATGTTCTCTTGTGCCTTTTTTTAATTGTGACAAAATATATATAACATAAGAATTTCCATGTTAAGCATTTTTAAACATACAATTTCATGGAATTAATTACATTCGCCATGCTGTAGAACCACTATCTTCATCTATTTTCAAAAGCTTTTCATCATCCTAAACATCAACTCTGTACCCACTAATCGATAACGTCTCATTATTTCTTCCCCCCAGTTTCTGGTAACTTCTAATCTACTTCTGTCTTGGATTTTTTTTTCTTTTAATTTTTTCTTAGTTCACCATGATAATTGTATATATTTATGGAGTACAATGTGATATTTGGGTCCATTTTTATAGTGTGCAATGATTATATCAGGGTGTACAGCATATCCGTCACCTCGGGCATTTGTCACCTCTTTGTGTTGGGAACATTCAAAATCCTCTCAACCAGCTGAAGTTGTACAGTAGTTTGTTGTTGACTGTAGTCTCCTGACTGCATATTGCTATAGAACACGAGATTTTGCTCTTCCTATCTCTCTACAATCTTGGATCCATTGGCCACCCTCTCCTCATTCCCCTGCCCCCCTCCTCCTATCATCCTCTAGTAACCACTATTCTATTCTCTACTTCTGTGAGATCAACGTTTTTGGTTTCCACATATGAGTGAAAACATGTGGTATTTCTCTTTCTGTGCCTGGCTTATTGCACTTAACATAATTTTCTCCAAGCTCATCCATGTTGCTGCAAATAGCAGAATTTCATTCTTTTTTTATTTATTTTTTTTTATTATTTTTTTGTGTGTGTCTTTTTCCGTGTCCGGCAACGGATCGCAACCCTCAGTGTTGCCCCCGTACCGGACCGGGGACCGGCAACGGGATTGCAACCCTCGGTGTTGCCCCCGCGCCTCGCTCAGCCAGTGAGCGGGAACCGGTCTGCATGTGGGATCCAAACCCTCGGGTGGGAGCGCCACCGCGCTTCCCAAGCGGCACACTATCCAGTGCGCCACCAGGCCGGCCCAGAATTTCATTCTTTTTATGGCTGAGTCCTATTCCATTGTATATAGCATTTCTTTCCATACTACATCTTTTTGGGCTACTCTTCCCTATGGCCATCTTTAAAAAGACTTTCCTAAATTCTGCAGATATGGAATATTTAATGAAACAGCCCTGCTGGGACATCTCTGGCCCAGGGTGTGGTAGCCAGTCTCCAAGATGACCCCCAGTGATCCCCACCTCCTGGCATTCTCGCTCTCGTGTTACCTCCTCCCACTTGAATCAGAGCTGGCTTGTGTCACACTAAGATATTGTGAAAGTTATGGTGCGTGACTTCCAAGGCTAGGTCAAAAAAGGCATTGTATCTCTGCCTTGCTCATCCAAATCAGTCACCTTGTGAGAAACAGCCACCATGTCATGAGGACACTCAAGCAACTCTGTGGAGAAGTCAAGAAGGGGAGGAAAGAGGTCTCCCATCGACAACTTGAATCAACAGTCTGGTCATGTGAGTGAACCACCTTGGAAGTGAATTTTTCAAGTTTAGTAGAGCTTTCAGATAACTACAGTCCTGGCCAACATCTTGACTGCAACCTTCAGAATGACTCTGGGCCAAAACCATCTTTCAAATTCATCCCCAAATGTGTGACCCACAGAATTTGTGAGAGATGATGAATATTAGTTGTTGTTTCAAGTCTGCAAGTTTTAGGTTGACTTGGTACACAGTGATAGATAACCAATACAGAGGCAATTTGATGCACCATTTAAACTTTTTTGCAAGCACTATCCAAAACATACATCATTGGTTAATTTCCGAAATGTATTCAATGCTTTAAACCTACCGGTGGCTCAGATAGGGCATGATTTGTAGTCAGAACTAGGGTAGGAGTAAAGAGTGACATACCAAAAGCCTAAAACATGTAGTATTGGCCAGGGAAATGGATGAACAGCAGAAGCAGGAAGGGCCTAAAGGAGTTTTCAGTGAATGTTAGAAAGATCCCAAGGGTACTGTTGATGTGTGCTAGAAAGAGGAGAAAATTTCTATTTTAGGGGAAAAAAGAAAAGGTGACCCTTATTATGTACACATAGAAAATTTGGCAACACTGTCTCCTACAGTGACATGGAAAAAAAAAATTTAAACTAACAAAATAATGAACTGATATGAGGATATTTCAAAACACCATGTTGAAAGAGCCCCTTGGTTTCCTTTAGGTGTGTACAATAAGATGTTGATAGATGAAAATGAGCAAAAAACTAAACTGTTCAGATTTTAAGCAAAATTTTGGAAAACAAGAGAGGAACCAAGACATGCTGGATTTGAAAATAAACTATTTCTCACCCCCAATCTCTCTCCGCAGAAGAATCTCAAAGTAAAAAAGGACCTGTGAGCAAAGACAAAATTCAAACTGAAAGAGAGAGAGAAAGAACATAGCATCCTCTGGGAAGTTGCCAACTGCT
>NW_007730783.1:94967-103168 GCF_000696425.1 Galeopterus variegatus | reverse complement strand
AGGAGTTTTCAGTGAATGTTAGAAAGATCCCAAGGGTACTGTTGATGTGTGCTAGAAAGAGAAGGAGAAAATTTCTATTTTAGGGGAAAAAAGAAAAGGTGACCCTTATTATGTACACATAGAAAATTTGGCAACACTGTCTCCTACAGTGATATGGAAAATAAAAAAAAAAAAATTTAAACTAACAAAATAATGAACTGATATGAGGATATTTCAAAACACCATGTTGAAAGAGCCCCTTGGTTTCCTTTAGGTGTGTACGATAAGATGTTGATAGATGAAAATGAGCAAAAAACTAAACTGTTCAGATTTTAAGCAAAATTTTGGAAAACAAGAGAGGAACCAAGACATGCTGGATTTGAAAATAAACCATTTCTCACCCCCAATCTCTCTCCGCAGAAGAATCTCAAAGTAAAAAAGGACCTGTGAGCAAAGACCAAATTCAAACTGAAAGAGAGAGAGAAAGAACATAGCATCCTCTGGGAAGTTGCCAACTGCTCTAAGGTGATGCTCCGTAACCCCTTTCAGGAAGACAAGAGCCTTCCTAAGAATCTTAAGAGGGTTTCTCACAGATCACCTCCATCAAAAATGGGGCTTTGGGCCAGCCCGGTGGCGCACTGGAGAGTGTGCCACTTGGGAGCGAGGTGGCGCTCCCACCAAGGGTTTGGATCCCATGTGGAGACCAGTTCCCGCTCACTGGCTGAGCGCGGTGCAGGCACAACACCGAGGATTGCGATCCCGTTGCCGGTCCCCGGTACGGGCGCGACACCAAGGGTTGCGATCCCGCTACCAGTCAGTAAAAAAAAAAAGACAAAAAGGAAAAAAAAAATGGGGCTTCATACCCCCGGTCTCCCCTGCTGGGAAGAGGGGGGTGTCACAGGCCTTGACCATGCCCCCCCTTCCTGCTCCTCCCACCCTATTTCCCTTCCGCTTTTCCTCTCCCCCTCCTTGCAACAGCATCTGAGAATGTAAGAAAATATTAATATTAATAAATAAATCAATTTAATAAAAAATAAGTAAATATTATCATAAATAGAAAAAAAATGGGGCTTCTTCACAAGCAATCACATTGTGAGTCCAAGGGAGAGAAACGTGTACCTGAAAGACAGCTGTGGCTTGCATTCGTCTGATGCAGCAGTTGTAAATTAATACACTTGAAGCTCACAAAATTTTAAAAATAATTGTATCTCTTTGGAGTGAAATAGAGATACAGAATGAAAACTCATCTTTGGGCACTCAACCTTTATGTTCATAAAGCAGGCTGAGAAGTTTACTCCTTTGTAAAAAAACTTGTGTCCCTTCTTCAGGGAGATGAAGGATGAGTTAGAAAGTAGAATCAAGGATCCAGGAGCAGAGCCATGAGAAACGGAGAACGACTCCTGAGGAGCGGGGCTGAGTGCTGATGCAGACACTGGCCACACACTCCCGGTGGATTTCAGAATTGCTGTGGTCCAGTGAGGTGCATGCCTCTGGGTGGGTTTCCCCTTTATTTAAGTAGAATGCCCATATCAGTTACTCTATGCGCACCCAGGTGTTGATTGCTGGATTTGTGTGTGCCATGAGGTCGGGCACTTAACATATCTCTGGTTTATAGGTCTTCAGACCGAGAGGAAAAGGTACACAAGGAATGGAAACTGAGGAGCTTCATCTGTGCTTGGCCCAGATGAGATGATAAAATCCTGGACTTCAAGCTGCTGTAAAAATGATGAGATTTGGGGGGTCTTTGAAAAGAGAATAAATGTATTTTTCACATCAGAAAAATTTGAATTTTTGTGACTAGAGGGAGATCAGTGGCACTCTGCTAAGCAAAGAGCCTCTGACTGGGGGGTCTTTGAAAAGAGAATAAATGTATTTTTCACATCAGAAAGATTTGAATTTTTGTGACTAGAGGGAGATCAGTGGCACTCTGCTAAGCAAAGAGCCTCTGACTCTAGTTTTTTGCCCTACTTTGTTCAAGGTGCTGATAGAAATTTTGATATTATAGTCTTTTTCTTTCTTTAAAATTAGAAGTTTGATTCTTGGGCGGGGCTCCCATCTTCTTTATGAGATGAGGGTGGAAGACTGACTGTGGACTGAGGGGACTAATTATTCTTACAACAGCATGATTAGTATTTACCAGATGTCAGGCTAAATATTTAACATTTTAATATCATTTAATCCTTATGAGAAATATTTGAGGTAGGTCTTATTGCTATCTGCAAGTTAAACATGAGAAGAATGAACCATACAGAGGTTAATTAACTGACCCAAAGTTATATAGCTGGTAAGACTGGATCTTTGGATTAAAATTTAGGTTTCTCTAATGCCAAAGCCCATATTGTTAACCACAATACTCTATTCCCACCTTGTCCCTTGGTCTCAAAGATTTATGTTAATGTCATTCTACAAGTTTAAAAAAAACACTTTGTCATAATTATTTTATCTTTTAAAAAATAGCTATAAGCTCAAGCACTATGTTTTATCCATTTTCTAGAAGAGGCAATCAAAAGAGAGAGGTATAATGAAGCTGATGGATACAGTGAATAAACATTTATTGGGCACCTAATGTGTATTGACAAGGGGTCTAGTCACACTCACATGTTATCCCATAAAATCTTCTTGGGAAGCCCCAATGAAAAATACTATGGCCCCATTTTAGAGAGGAAAAGACTGAGACTCAGAGAAATTACATCATTTGATCAAGGTCCCCCAGCCAGGAAGTAAGTGGCAGAGACTGGAGGTCAATCCTCATTGGTCTGATTCCAAGGCTTCTGTGCCAAGAAAGTGCACACACATCCAACAATTGAAGAAGGAAGAAAGGGGAAGGCAAAGCCAAATGGCTGCACACGTCAGGCAGTATCCTCCCACACCTGACCCCACCTGCCTCCCCCATGCCAGCCTCCAGCTCCTCATCCCTCTCTTCCTTGCAGCAATCCTATCCAGCCTACCGCTTCCTACCTATTCCACTGTGCCATTGTACATAAATGCCCTGAGACTTCATTCTGCATCTGAACAAAGGGGTCAGTAATCTATATGCCATCACTTTTAGATGTTATTAGAAGGCAATAATGGGTGTAGTTCCAATAATTGCTGTGTAACACGCTACCTTAAATCAATGACTTAAAATAACAGTGAGGTATGTGTTACTGCAACTCTTACCAACTGACTGGGTAGTTCTTGTGGTCTCATCTGGGTCACTCATGTGGCTGCAGTCAGCTGGTGGGTTGGCTGTGGCTGGGCTCAGTGAGGAGGAAGGCTGAGCTGGGGCAGCAAGGATGGCTGGGTCTCTCTCCACTTTGTCTTTCATTCTGACTTCTTCACCATATGGTGTCTCAAAGAGGCACCCCCAAAAGGCAAGATGAACATTGCAAGGCCTCAGGGCAGAGGCTGTGGAACTTGCTGAACATTCCTTCTACTTACTCAACATTCTATTGCATTCTATTGATCAATGCAAGTTCCAAGGTGAGGCCAGATACAAGGTAGTGGAGATATAGACTTCTCCTCTGAGGTGGAAGGAGTGACTAAGATCACATTGGAAAGGGGCATGCCTTCTGGAAGGGGGCAATTTGAGAACACAACACAATCTTCTATACATGTGTGTGTTTAAAAATAAAAATTTAGGGCCGGCCCGGTGGCGCACTGCGTTAGTGTGCCGCTTGGGAAGCGCAGTGGCGCTCCCGCCGAGGGTTCGGATCCCACATACAGACCGGTTCCCACTCACTGGCTGAGCGAGGTGCGGGGGCAACACCGAGGGTTGCGATCCCGTTGCCGGACACGGAAAAAGACAAAAAAAAAAAAATTTTTTTTAATTAAAAAAAATAAAATAAAAATTTAATTTTTTTAGTTCTTATTTTAAAATAGAGGAGATGATTAGCCTGTTAGAAGGTGAACAAAATCAACATCATTTTGTACCCCACCTGCCATTCTGGCTTCTGTTTAACTTCATTCCTTTGTTTCACTGACCTTAGGGCAAGCTGTAAAAGGAACATAGTTTTCAGGGAGTGAATGATTTATTACATCATAAGTCCCCCTACCTCATGAATCACAGGACTGGTGAATAATATTATCAATTTATTTTTCTTAAAGTGTTTCCTTGAAGTTATTTTTAGTAACAGGAGCTTTTGCTCCATAAACATTGTCTAACCTGCAGAAAGCTAGAGCTCTGATCTGTTGATGTCTGATTCTTCAATGTGTCTAGCTTTTCTATATGTAAGTCACCCAGATTAATAAATATCTTTGTATGTCTCTGAATGGATCTGCCCATCTCCTTCTCCAGTCTTCAGAACCTTCTCACTTCAACCTCTTCCTTGCACACTAGTATTTTCATGATGCACATCATTATCCTAAGCAATCCAGGCTCAGCCTGTCCACCAGGAAATAGGGACAGCTGCCAAAATATTTTGAGGGAGGCATTCTGGGACCTGCTCTCAATTTGCTTAAGAATGATATTATTTTCTGAGTCTGAGCAGAAGAGTTTGGACATGCTGTCTAAGCCAGGACTGTCCCCACTGCCGGCCCCTTGCCCTGGCATGTCACTCATCTGAGGTTTCTGTTTCCCTTTGCACCTTATCAATGGAAGTCTTTGGGAACAATTATCAGGTTCTTAAATCCAGAACAACATAGACATTTATACCTAACATTTCTACTTTGTTCCTAGTATGTGGCTTTTATTTATTATTTTTAAATCCTTGCTTCCCATTATCAATGGCTTCATATGTTTCCTGCAGTATATTTATCTTTCTTATTTTACCCTTGCTCCCTGCCCCCATCCTTACCCCCAGGATTTGTGTTTCAGAAGGTGTTTTTGTCCAGTGTCCAGTGTTTCTTTGTGGTTTTTACTCTTCAGAACTAGTGAGTTCCTGTTCTCTGTGGTGTCACCTGAGCTGTCTGGTTGTGGGTAGAAGGGAAAGGCCATGTCAGCCCCTAGTCTGAATGGATTGGGGTGTGTTTATGGGGAAAGAAGAGGACAACCCCCAGAGCACAGGGTTCAGGCACCCCAGACCACCAGTGCCCCCTCCCCATACCACCCCTCTCCTCAAGGTTGCACATTTACACCTTTATGGGGAAGCATCACAGGCTGTCCTCACACTCAGCCCCCCGTGATCCTGGACAGGAAGAAGTAGGAGCTGAAGGTCTCAGTGCAGTGGGTCTGGGTCAGAACTCGTCTGTCTCCATCAGCTTCTCACCCCAGCAAGACTTTCATGCTGCCCTGACATGAACTCATGGACCATGGCTGTGGTGACTTGGACTGTTGCCCTTAATTCCTGCCATGAGTAGGCAGGTGCCACCTGTGCCAAGGTAACGTGGGGAAAGGCAGGAGCAATACATTAAAAGTTCTCTTCAGACTTCTCTTCTTATTACTACCTCTGTCCCTGTCCACAGGCACTAACTCTCACCCTCAACACACACACACACACACACACACACACACACTTCAAGAGAGTTTTAAGTCTCCCTAGGGGGTTCTCATGGAGCTTTTGTTAATTCTCAGAATTTAGGGTCATTTGTGGGGTAGGAGTCAACTGCCTGTGCAAACTCATCATCTCAGCAGACCAGAACAACCTTCCAGACATGAATCCACTTCCTACTATCTATAAGGCAGGTCAATGTTGAAATGGCCATAAAGCTAATGAAGCAGAAACTTCAGGATCTTTCTCTCTCATAGTCCCTACCACGGCCCTGGAGAGGAGGAACAGCAACGTGTTTCTGCAATAAGATGTGTGTGAAATTCACAAAAGCCAGGTATTGTCACCTCAATTGGTAGGACCACAGCTGCTTTCATTCTGTTGTTTCCACCACCAAATAGCAGTCATGGTGGATGGCATTTACGTGGCAATGCGCATTTTGGGGATCTGGTTAAGCAGAGGTTGGGGATATATTTACTGGGAATTTGTTAAGATATATTTATGTGGTTTGCCATCACTGCCATTTACAGTTGAGTTATTGCCAGCCATTCTGGTATAGAAATAGCTTCCAGAAGTCTCTACCCTCTCTCTGTGCCAACTCACCCTGCACAGTGACTTGAAGATGTAGAGGTTTATCATGATATGAACCTGTCCTCTAGTACCTGGTAATAGGCATATGTGGCTAGAGGAAGAGAAACTAGGTTTGAAATGTACAGAGCCAGCAGCCAGCCTGTGGAAAATTCTCTATCAGCTGTGCACAATTATAAGTTTGCTTCTTATTGATTTCTAGTCAATGCAGAAGTTCTCTCCTGTCAGTAATATGCTCACAACTCAGCAGGTACAATTTTAAATGTGCTCTACATGTTTTTCTTTAATGATGGGAATTCTGCAAAAATAGGATTTATCAGAATCCCTATGAGTATAAACCTGCAGCAGAACAGTAAACAGCAAGTATGTCTATGTGAGAAGTTCTGTGTCATCTACATCCCAGAATATTGGATTGCATCCAGCATATCCAGTGCATTTTGTCCCGAGGAAGTCTACTAGTTCCAAATGAAAGAGAACACAAAATTGTCAGTGACACAGCAAAACAGTCTGAAGAAACAAGTGGCAAACTCCTGCACACTCACCGGTGAGTAGGTGGATGTGGAGTTAGAGTAATTGGATTACACAATTAAGTAGCTCAACACGAAGTAGTGGCAGTTTTGAAAAGCATTTAAATTACTCTTGTGCATGTTGTCTTCATTTCAAATTAACTGTACACATTTTCAGAATTATTGGTCATATTAAAATTCAAATGTGATGGGAATGAAGCGTCTTAGTAGAAGCCAAACTAAATAAATAAATAAATAAATGAGCAGACACTGGCAGAATCTTCAAGATGTAAAAACCCTTATTATATCACAACAGAAATTAAAACGCTGATGGCCAAAGTCACAAAGAGAAGGAAATGAAGCACGTTAGGCAAAAAAATACGAAAATAAAAAGACAACTAAAGAGATAACAAAGATCGTGAGAATCAGGACACTTCCAAACAGAAACCAAAAGCAGAAGACAGATGAAAATAAGAATAAAGTAAAACACAATTTGTATGATGGACAGAACTGGGTCTAGGGTCAACAGCAGCTTCCCTTTGCAGAATTCGTCGACTTGAATAAATTCTGTGATCTTTCATGATGGCCTATTACAGTGAGCAGTAGTTTCATTCGTATCTGCTTCCATAAAGAACAACTGTTTTGTTTTGTTTCCCCAATATCATGATCATAGTAATATTTCCAAACAATCAAACAGGACATAAGATGGACAGAAAAGGTGCTTCTGAAACAGGTGTTTTTTAAAAGTAAATAATGGCCCAGCTGCTGAGATGGTGGTCGGCCCATCTGAAGACTAACAGCTTGGTGCTGTTTTAGTTGTAAACTGCGTTCCATTGAGTGGTACATCAGATGAACCAGACACTAACTACAACTCCATTATTGTGGATTCTGCATTGGATGCAACTAACATTGATTCGTGGTGAACATTGTGTGCCAATTTTTTAACAGGAAACTCTATGAGAAATTTTTAACTTTTTTGCCAGCGCACAGCTTTCCATGACTTTATTCAACAAAGTGAAACAATGTTTGAACTACGGCTGCTGGCCCTTGCGAGTCATGCATGGTCAGTCATATAAAAACACTGCTACTATGGAGAACAAACAGCTCTGCATGCTCTTTTAAAACATTTAAAAATGTCACGAGGTGTGTAGTGACATCTCATTCCCTTAAACCTGATGAAGAAAAAGCTACCTCCAGAGCGCTGGGATTGTTGACAACTTTGGTATTCAGCTACATTTAATGTTTCTTTTGAGGTTTGAATTTTAGATGTGTTACTTTATACACACATGCCAACTTGGATTTTTCTTTACAGATTTTCAGGGTGAAAAAATGGTCTGGCCTTTATAAAGCTATTCAAGATGAGCATGGGATTAAGGACATTTAAAGGACTCTGACATATAGTTTTGAAAACTCAGAAGAGAAACCTAAGCATGGACAAAATATAAAAAAAAAATGTACTAAAAATGTTGATAAAACTTCAAAACACCATTTTAACTGTGAAAAGGCATTCTGAAATTTTTCCATAAAATGAATAAGAAATCGCAGGCCCCTCGATTGGATGTTTATGAAAGGTACATTCTTTTATCATCTTTAAATCTGTGTATTAAGGAGATGAGAGAAAATTCAAATAAAAATTAATAGAAACAGGGGCCAGCCTGGTGGCGCACTGCTACAGTGCGCCACTTGGGAGCGCGGCGGCGCTCCCGCCGAGGGTTCGGATCCC
>NW_007730783.1:92376-94390 GCF_000696425.1 Galeopterus variegatus | reverse complement strand
CAGGCCCCTCGATTGGATGTTTATGAAAGGTACATTCTTTTATCATCTTTAAATCTGTGTATTAAGGAGATGAGAGAAAATTCAAATAAAAATTAATAGAAACAGGGGCCAGCCCGGTGGCGCACTGCTACAGTGCGCCACTTGGGAGCGCGGCGGCGCTCCCGCCGAGGGTTAGGATCCCACATACAGACCGGCTGCTCACTGGCTGAGCGAGGTGTGGGCACAACACCGAGGGTTGCGATCCCGTTGCCGGTCCCGGTCCGGTACGGGCGCGACACTGAGGGTTGCGATCCGTTGCCGGTCACGAAAAAAGACAAAAAAAGGAAAAAAAATTAATAGAAACAAAATTAAAATGTGAAAGAAAAAACAATAGAAATTGTCTGGACATTTAGAAGCAAATTATAATAAGACATTATTCAGACACACAGAATGTGGTAATTCATTGAAAGGTAGAGTGATTCTCCGCATAGAAATGATGCATAGGCTCTCAGATTGTCTGATATTTCAATCAATGTTAAGGAATGAACCATCTGAACATATTGGAACAATATTCAGATTTCTTCTGGTTCATTGGATACAAAGTGCTGACATCAACGGAGGTCATATAAAACTCAAAGTCCATTACTACAAAAGAATATTATTGACAAGCTGGTTAATGAGTGTCAGTAATTCAAAGATGATTTTAATATTTAGTCATTACACAAGAAAACTTTAAATGTCCTGAAACCTTACAGCTCATATATGAGTATGGCAAAAATTTGATAGAATTTTTTCGGAGATGGTAAGAAACCTAAAAATTTACATCGCATGACCACCGATGGCTTCGGATGTTAAAAATATTTTTTCTTATCCATCAGTAAGAACTGTTTTAATCTACCATGCTAGAAGAAAGACTGAATGAGCTTTCTATTCTCTCACTAGAAATTAGTACAAAAGGGGCATCATGTGAAGAGACAATAAAAAAATATGCACCTAAAACCTTAGGGGAAACATGTTATAGAGGTATGCATGGAAGCTAATTTTAAAAATTAAGACATTTTTCTGGGTTTTGTGAGATTATTTTGGATTTCATAGCTTTTCAACATATATATAAGTTGTTATTCCTTTTCTCATTCTAAATAAATATTTATTTTAATTTAATTTTCTGTTCACAATCCTGTATGTTTTTCCTTAAAGAGAGTCACCAAAGTTGTATAATCTTCAGGCCCCACAAAACCCAGACCCACCTTCATGCAGGGTAATGAAACACAGAGGGCCAGGCAGACCCTGCTCTAATGCCCCCTCCTCAAAGATGCCCTCTTTGACCACTGTGCTGACATCCCGTCCAATACTTGCCCCCTGCCTTTGGCTTATGTTTTTTTCACTGCAAATAGAACTGCTTAAAACAATGAATCTATTTGTTTGGTAATTTACCCATTGCTTTTGTCTCTGACTGAAAGGGGAGCCACATGAAGGCAGAGACGTTTGTATCTGCACTGCCTAGAGCACTTTGGGGTATACATTAGGCACTTAACACATATTTGTAGAATCAGAGAATGTAAGGAGATCTAAGCAGATCTGGATGCATATAACTGCCCATGCACGCACCCAGAGCACGCGACGGGACAGTGGGTAGAACACTGAAGGCCTGGGTTCGGGTTCTACTTCCTCCCCTTACCTGCTGAGTCACCTTTACTTAGCCACTAGCGTTTCCAACTTTCTTCACTTGGAAATGGGAATAACCTTGACACTCACCTTATCTATTCATATCCACTGTTTCAGCAAACCTATAAGAAGGTAAAATGCTAACAGATTATTAATATTAGGCTTAACGGTGCAAAGAAAATGACACAGATCCCTGATAAGACAGAGCATTCCAAGGAGGGAGGGACCACTAGACCTGGGTGTGACGTGGGGTTTTGCAGAGATTGGAGAGCTGGGTCCTCATCTCCTCTCCAGTGACATTGGACTTCCTTAGCCTTCACTTTAAGTCTGCTGTTTGCTCTACCCAGAGCTCCCGAACATGTGCCCACAC
>NW_007730783.1:88106-91815 GCF_000696425.1 Galeopterus variegatus | reverse complement strand
TGCAAAGAAAATGACACAGATCCCTGATAAGACAGAGCATTCCAAGGAGGGAGGGACCACTGGACCTGGGTGTGACGTGGGGTTTTGCAGAGATTGGAGAGCTGGGTCCTCATCTCCTCTCCAGTGACATTGGACTTCTTTAGCCTTCACTTTAAGTCTGCTGTTTGCTCTACCCAGAGCTCCCGAACATGTGCCCACACACCCACCACTGGATCTGACCACGAGCAACCCAGCTAAGCTCAGCCCAAATTTCTGGTCTTCCCCGGAACCAAATGCCTAGTGAACATCCCACTAAAAGCCTGCAGATCACACATAAAAAGCCTTGTTCCATGTATGTTCTCATATGTGGAAGCTAGAAAAAAGTGAGCTCATAGAAGTGAAGTAGAATTGAGGTTCCTTGAGGCTAGGAAGAGAAGGGGAAGAGACTGGTTAACAGCGTTACAGCTAGACAGGAAGAATAAGTTCTAGTGTTCTGTAGTAGAGTTAGGTCTCTATCATTAACCATAAGTTCACCAAGATCAGGGTATCCCCGTACTGGCCAGCCATAAAAAAAATAAAAACAAAAAATAATAACTTATTGTATAGTTTCACATGGTTCCAAGAGAGGAATTCAAATGTTTTCATCACAAACAATTGATAAATGTTTGCAGTGAGGGATCATCACATAGTGTATACATGCATTGAAATATTACTCTGTACTCCATAAATATGTACAGTTATTACTTGTCAATTGAAAAATAAAATTAAAAGAAAAAATTTTAAAAAATTAAAAGAAACAAAAATAAATCAAAAGGCTCATCCCCTTTTAATTGTTGCCACATCTTGCAGAGTGTATGCTTGTGATCATGTGCTCTCCAGTCCCCTCCCCTCTTCCAGCATCCCTCCTTCCTTCCTTCAGCAACTCCCCAGGGCACCTTGTTCATGTTGGTGGCTGGTCACGTGATAGTATGGGTGGAAAAGGAAAACGGTCATCTTCGTGGAAAGCTTGAAAGCTGAACTTGATAGAGACATTGTGCTTAGCATGGCAGCCTCCAGAGCATTTCTGAGGTCATCATGATCACATCTCTGCCCTCTGTGTTGAGGATTCTTCAAGTTTTGGGGACATTTCATAAAATCTCAGGAACTTTAAGAGCAGTGATAATATCTCATACATAAAAACAACACCTTAATTCAAGACCCAAGGGGAACATCCATGAAAATATGAGTTTTGGGTAAAAATGTTGAGCCATTATGTGAACTTTAATAGATTACAAAATGCCTTTCCCATTGCTCCACTATTCAGAATATCCCTCCTTCCTAATTAATTTGCAATTATTGATCTATGTATGTTACAACAGATGCTAGGTGTAGGTCCACGGAAAGACAAGAAAAAGACGGAGTTTTCGGAGATGGTTAACAAGAAAACATAATGATAAACTACTTTTCTAACATAGGGACCACCAGGAAACACCATGTCACTAGAGCAATGGCAAGCTCCTTATGCCATCGTTCAGGACCCCGGAGAGTCTGGCAAAAGCAGAACTGCCCAGCTGAGCACAGATTAGTAACGTTCGTCCTTTTAAGTCATTATATGCGGGGCGGTTTGATACCCNTGAGCACAGATTAGTAACGTTCGTCCTTTTAAGTCATTATATGCGGGGCGGTTTGATACCCTCACAAGGCTGTCTATTCAAAAGGCAACTTTTTAAAGACAGTTATAATTGTTACAGAGCTCGGCCTTCTGTCAACCCTCAACACAATCCAGAGTCAACGAGCTGCTTTGAATATGCTACCCCCTCTGTCTTAAATGCCTTTTTTCCCTCCTCTCTGCTAAATCTCTGCTTATGTTGCCCACTCTTGTAATTCCTTTGGCTACACAGGTAGTCAGTCATTCTCTCTCATGTGCCTCCAGTGCATGTTATAACTAAAGTGTCATACAGTCTTATTCATCGTCACATCTTTAGTACCTAGGACAGCGACAGGCATGTGAAGAACACACATCAATGTTTTCCAGGTAAATAAACTGCATCGTGGTTAATGAAATGAGCTTTCACCTAAGAAAGTCCTCATTTTAAATCCCAGCTCTACCACTTGTTAGCTGGGTGACTTTAGGAAACAGTCTTGCTGTGTAGAACAGAAAACCTAAATCATGGAGTAAATGAGATAGTGGCTATTTTCTGTCACTAAAGTGAGTCTGGAGTAGGCAATCCAGGGCTATGCTGCTGGCTGCATGGTAATAAGGGCTCAAAGACTTTTTCTTTCTCTTCCATCACTCTCAGCCTGTGATTTTTATTCTCAAGCTCACCTCATGGTCCCCAAAGTCTGGAAATGCTCCAGCTATTACATCCTTGTCCCAAGCAAGAAGAAAGAGGAAGTGGGAACACAAAAAAGGACGCTTCTCAAGCCAAGTTATCTCCTTTTAAAGAGATCCCTCCAGAAGCCTCAACCAACACCTTTCTTATGCATTCCATTGACCATTCACGTCAGCAAGAGAGAATGGAAAACGTACTTGCACCAGTGGACAGATTGCCGTACCCAGCAATCTAATACAGAACCCCCGTCACTAAATAAGAAGGGGGAATAAATACTGAGTAGGAAATTCGGAGTCTCTGCAGCATTTTGGATGTCAGTTCTACTTTTCTGAGCCTAAATTTCTTTGTATGGGGGGATATAAATCTTCCAGAGAAGCAGTGAGGATAATTCCTGTGAAGTACCTGGCAGGGCACCTGCCCCATAGTACATGTTCAACAAGTGGGAACAACTCAATTTTTGTGAAAATATCCTATCCACAGTCTCTCCCACTTGACTGCATTTTAAATATTTTAGAAGGTCTAAGCCATCTATACCTATTCATCCTTTTTTCTCCAATGCTGAGCATAGTTCCTGGGACATAATAGATACTCAACAAATACTGTTCAAATAAGGTTAAACGAAAATGAAGCCCTGGAAATACACAAAAAGCAAGGATCTGCTACAGCCTCACCTCCACAAATGCGTGTCTGGACAAATCACAGCTGTGCATTTGGCGATGGGCTGTGCAGCAATCAAGCTTGAGTAAAGGATTTCTTTAAGCATAATCAGTCCTCGAATGGCCACTCAGCAAATGAAGACAGGATATTCAGTGACTGCAATTTAGTACCATCTGGTACAGACAGTCCTGAGAAACCCAAGTCAATATGAATGCTTAACAAAGAGAAAGCATGTAGAAAATGAGCAGGGATTATGGCAGTCTTGGGAGCCTAAAGAGGCTGTTTGCTTCAATTTTTCCTCCTTAAAAGTCATTTCCTCCCCACCCCTTTTTTTCTCTCTTTTGATATATGCAAACTTTTTGAACTTTCTCAACCACCAATGGGCCATAGAAACTGGAGGTTTTACAACTACCAACAGGAGAGGAAGACTCTCACAGCATCCCACTGGGGATGAAAGAGTTTAACCAATTAGCATGGTATCCCAGGCCCTTTTAGATCTGACCCATGTCAGCCCTTCCAGTTCTGGGCATTCTGCTAACCCCTTCAGGCATGCATTCAATCCACAAACAACCTTAAGAAATAGGTATTATTTTTCCATATTTAAAGATGAAAACATTGAGACTCGGGGAAGTTACATGACATGTTATTTAGGATCATTTCACTGCAACAGATAGAAAACCAATTCAAATAAAAAATTTTCTTTAATTTTTATTGAATCATAATTGATTATACATATTTTGGGGGTTCAACATTGACATATG
>NW_007730783.1:86155-87565 GCF_000696425.1 Galeopterus variegatus | reverse complement strand
AAATCATACTTATTTGTTATGCCCCTTGTCCAAACTCTCCCTATCCCCCTCTCCCTCCCCCTCCCACCACTGATAACCCTAGATGTCATCTCTCCTTCTGAAAGAGTAATAGTTACTCAGTTGACCTGTTGCTAGATGATCTGTCCAATGCTGAGAGGTGTGATCTTGTCTCCCAATATTATTGTAGAGCAGATGCTTCTTCTGTCACTCTGGAATGGGCTTTGTGGAGAGAGACATCCTCTTCTTTTCTTTATCTCTGCTGGTGACTCTCCTTGTGTCAATGCACTCCAGTGGTTGGTGGACCATCAGAGTGGTGGCTGTGGTGTCTAGATGCTTTTGTGGCAGCTGTGGTTATTGTGGTGGCTGTGGTGGGCCACCCACATGGAGGTGATGTTTTTGGCATGCTCCTTGGCACTGGCAGTGTGCCTGGTTGGGGGGGGGTCCAGTCCCCTGCCCCATGCCTCAGGACCCTGGGCAGGCCCCAAGGCACTGACAGTATGCCTGGTTGTGGGAGGGGGTCCAGTCCCTAGCTCCATACCTCAGGTCCCTGGGTGGGCCCTGAGGTGCTGGCAGTGTGCCCAGGCTGGAACTAATTGTTTTGTCCTTTGCTTACTTCTAAAATGGGGGAACTTCCTGTGAGGACCAGGAAGAGGTACATCAGGCACCTTATCACCACCACTGGCTTGGAGGGGAGTTACCATGCTGCCTCAGACCATTATGCAGGAAGCAGGCCTGGGCCACTAAATTGCTGCAGCTGTTGGAATTAACAAGACTATAGCCATGTTGGGACCTAAAACTGCCTGGGCTGTAGGCAAATTTTTAAAAGACATGGTTGTTTTATAAGCATGCATTTCTCTGAGTTCCCTGTTTTCCTGTGGTTATTTGATATTTTGAACCGTGGTTACAGGGAAAGATGACATTACTTACATAAATATAAAGTTGTTTTCCAGCCAGCCTGGAGCTGAAAACCTGCCATGAGTCACATACTATCCAGATGCTGAGAAACCAAGAAGACATCAGTACAGCTCTGCTGATTCCACCCCTCCAGCAGGACCCTGAGATAACTGCAAGGACAGGAACAGAAACCAGATGGAGCCTCTGTGAGACCTTGTACCTGGCTCCTTGCACAAAGCTCCCACAGCTCACGTTCCCCTCCCTCCTGCTTTTTACTTCCCATGTTCCATTTCCTTGGGCCCCTCTTTAAAAACACCTGAGTAAATCTGAGTCTTTGAGATGGCCTTAGTCTGGCCTTTCTCCTATAGGTTAACTGGAAAGACAGGTTAGCCCAACATCTCTTCTCAGGTCACTGGTGTTCCTGAATAAAAGCTGACTTCTATTCTCACCAACACTTGACTTTCAAGTTGTTTTTGTTTGGGTCAGGAAGCTGGACTTGGGCCTGGTAACGCAGCC
>NW_007730783.1:83507-85255 GCF_000696425.1 Galeopterus variegatus | reverse complement strand
TCTTTAAAAACACCTGAGTAAATCTGAGTCTTTGAGATGGCCTTAGTCTGGCCTTTCTCCTTTAGGTTAACTGGAAAGACAGGTTAGCCCAACATCTCTTCTCAGGTCACTGGTGTTCCTGAATAAAAGCTGACTTCCATTCTCACCAACATTTGACTTTCAAGTTGTTTTTGTTTGGGTCAGGAAGCTGGACTTGGGCCTGGTAACGCAGCCACTATGAATCCAGCTGCATTTGACCAGTGGATTAAACAGGTTTTTGTATTGGCTTCTTGCCCTACTGACACTCTAACTAAAATTAGAACCATGTCCTGAAGCCCAGTTTGCCTGGTTGAGGCCCAAGCAATTTTGTGAGGCCCTAGCTGGGCTCTTCTCATAGGGGTCAAATCCTAAGCCTCATGCTCCCAGCCTTTGGTTTGGGCCACATTCCAGGTTAAGTGAGTCTCCCAGAAATAAGATCTGCCAGCTGACACATCTCACTCTTCCCCTGTGGTCAAATGATTGCAAGAAGACCCTAATCCTCCAACTTTCCCTGTGTCTACACCCTTTACAATGCAACTTTGCAGCTCCTTCTACTAAGGCGTGGAGTCTATTTCCCACCTCTCAAATATACGCTGGACCTGGGACTTGCTCAGGTCAATAAAATGCAGCAAAATGACTTTGTGCCAGTTCTGAGCCCAGACCTGTAAAGGACAGCCTGGTGGGAGGAGGGCGTTCATGTGTGACAGAAAGCCCTGTCCAAGCCAAGGCCATCCTAGCCCAGCTGACAGCCAGCTGATTCCTGCGAGCCAGCCCAGACAACATTGGCAGAGCTGTCTACATGAACTGCAGCTGACTGCAGATACAGGTGTGAGCCCAGCCCAGCCTGAGGAAAAGCACAGCTGACCTCTAAACCCATTAACAGCGGTTAATGCTTTAAGATTGTGTTAGTTCCTTTTCTCCTGCTGTTAACATAATACCTGAAACTGGGTAATTTACAAAGAAATGAAATTGATTTCTTACAGTTTCAGAGGCTGGGAAGTCCACAGTCCAGGGGGCACATCTGGTGAGGGCCTCCTTCTGGGTGGGGGCTCTGTACAGAGTCCTGTGGCAATGCAGGCTGTCATAGGGCATGAGCAAGAGCTCTCTCATGTGCTCCTTATAAAGCCACCAGTCCACACCTGTGATAACTCACTACTCCATGAGTGGATTAATCCATTCATGAGGGTACAGTCCTCACACTCCAATCATCTCTCAAAGGCCCCACTTTTCAAATACCGTAATCAGATTTCCCACTCTCTTAACACTGTTACAGTGGGGATCAAATTTCCAACACATGAACTTTTGGGGGACACATTTGACCCATAGCAAAGATGTTGAGTTTGGGGAGTGTTTGCTTTACATTCATAGCTGACTGAAACACCCTCATGAACATCTTGGGACCTTTTGGTTGCCAACTCAGTCCTGATAAGGCTGAGATCTCCACATCCCTTTAAACCTAGTTGAGTATCTGGTCAGTTTCATTGCTCATCCTGGGCCACACCAACTCCTGAATTCATTCACTTTCTCTCCTTGGACCCCAGATGAGGTCCTGGCAGGGTTACCAGTTGGGTCTGATCAAGTCATAGTGTTCTAAGCCCTAAGCTGCCATCAGTAGGGCACATGAAGCATGCAAGAGAAGCATCCCCAGCCTACAAAGGACTCACCATCCACTTGAGGAAGGATGGTGCACACCCAAAAGCAATCAACAAGCAGTTACCCTCAAGCAAGTG
>NW_007730783.1:81058-82429 GCF_000696425.1 Galeopterus variegatus | reverse complement strand
CCCCAGGCTCAAGTGCTTTAATCTTATTTGCCCAGTTTCCTTACTGTGAAATGAGACTTTAAGTCAGAGAAGTTCCATGAGAATCAAATGCCATCATCTGTTCCTACATCACACAAGCAATAATCAAGCGTCACAGGGCACTACACCCTGGCAACTCAGAGACAATAAGGCACAGCCCCAGTGGTAAGCACCTCCAAACGCAGAGCAGGAAGGGACACGTAAGCCACAAAACACGGCACACACAAAGGAAGGGGACTCATGGCTAGAGTGGAGTGAACTCAGACTCAGAAAAACTCAGGCAGTACATGGCCTCAAACCAGTGCACGAAGAAGCTTGTAATAAGAAATGCTGACTTTAGCCACCTGCTAAGCCCCGGCTCTGTGCCGGTGTGTGTCTTCATATTGGCGCTCATCTGTTATTTTCCACCTTTCTCTCTGTGTGCTTCTCATTTACTTTGGTCACAGTCCACAGTGTTTTCCTATTACCTTGCTTCACAGGGCTGCCCCGGGTGTTCTAACCCGTGACCCCCAGTGACCCTGAGTGAATAAGACAGTGCACACAGGCTTCCCACTCCAGCTGCCTGTTAATGCACCTGCGCTTCACCAGGATCCCGCCCGCCCAGAGGAGANCCACTCCAGCTGCCTGTTAATGCACCTGCGCTTCACCAGGATCCCGCCCGCCCAGAGGAGAGCTACATACTCCTTTGAGTTTTCCCATCGGCTTTAAAATCAGGCATAACTGTGTTTGAATCTCGGCTCTGCCTCTCACTTGGATGTGTGATCTTGGACAACTTACTTAACCTCCCTAATTTCAATTTCCTTATTTGAAGAATGGGATAATAACGCCTACATCACTGAGTTTAAGAATTATAACTATGTTTTATGATTACTTTTTATGTACCCTCCATTATTCTAAATATCTGAAATGTTTTAACTGTTCAATTCTTATAATACCAACTATTAGCACTTCTATTTTATGGATGGAGAAACTGAGGCGGGGGAGGATAGTTACCTTACCCACGATAACACACAGCTGGCAGTGACAAGCCAGGCATTAAACTAAGACAGGTGGTGCTAGAGCCCACAGTATTAACCCCACCTCACACTCCACAGCGCTTCCACATTGGGATCCAATGGGTTAAGGGGATCTAAAGGGCATAATCCTGTGTCCAGCACATAGAAAGTACCCTGAAAGCAGTAGTTATTACCTAATTCCCAAGGCACATGGTGAAAGAAAAAGTTTCATGGATCCACATTTGGGTAAAAGCTCCAGCCCACAGATGAGTGACATGAGACAGAAGACAAAAGATTATGACAACCTAGGGGATTAACCTCTAGAGCAATGGTCTCAACCAGGGATGATTTTGTACCA
>NW_007730783.1:75743-80176 GCF_000696425.1 Galeopterus variegatus | reverse complement strand
CACCACCCCCAATAAGGGACATTTGGCAATGTCTGGGGACGTTTGGGTTGTCACAATTGGAGTGAAGTTGCTCTTGGCATAGAATATGTATAGACTAGAAGTTCTGTTAAACATCCTACAATACACAAGACAGCTCCCCACCAAAAAATAATAATTATCTTGCCCCAAATGTCAATCATGACAAGGCTGGCAAACCCTATTCTCAAACTGAGTCTGGACCATATTTACTAACGTGGGCTAGTGCCCAGTACCCAGCCTCACACACAGTGGCCACATGTAAATACTTATTGGACACATGCATACATAAATGAATGAGTGGATATATTTCCTGCATTCTAAGATGCTGTCAGTTGAACAATGTGTCATCAATTCAACAGTGATTGTTCAGAGGAGAAAAAAATCACCACATTGACTATAATATACACTCCAAAGTCAGAAATGTTAAAATGTGGTGGGGAGAGGGAACAGGAATGTGCATCTTAGAATTGAGTAAATAGAGAATACTGCTCAGGTTTTAAAGTCCTTTAATTGAAGAAGAAGCAATCTTTCCATTGCAGAGAGAGCCACCAAAATATAGCCTAAAATACCACTGTTCAGTGTCCAGACAGGCAACATAGTAAATTATCAGGATGGTAAGATGTTATCTTGAACCTCAAGTGGTTGGGAGGGTGCTGGGTTGAGAAGGATTAGGAGCTAATCAATGTCTAGATGCAGCAGAATCAAGGGTGATTGATTAGTAATGTCTGTATAAACATGGGAAGGGAAGTAATGTCATGCATGGCACACACCTGCTGTACCTACTACAGTCAAAAGAACAGTGAACTCTAAAGTACACTATCTAGATTTGAGCCTCAGCTCACCCACAGAAGAGCTGTTCCCTAGGGTGTGTCTGTCTCCTTCTCTGAAACTTCATCTATGCTTTTATAAAATGTGTATAATACATCTTAGTTCCATTACATGGTTGTTTTTGATGAGCACTGTTGGGTGTAATGAAAATACTAATTGTCACCATGAGATTAAAATGAGATCTATTCTGGTGCTTCTTACCCTGAAATTCCCAGGTAATATCTGGGAGCTATTCTATTTTATATATTTCAAAATGTACTCTGAGTATTATTCCTAATACACCCTCACAGGTCATTAATTAATCAGTGCAATGTGTTGTATAGCCGTTTGTGAGACATGTCTGCATTGTTAAGGTTTCAGTGTTTGGAGGAGGAGTTTTAAGTCATTCTTTAAGCTCATGTTTGTAAATCTAGATATCAGGGCTGGGTGTACTTTTTACAGTAGGAAGTTCACTGCAGAATAAATTACTGATCTAATTAATGATCTTTCCTGACTCAGAGCTTTCTGGGGACAAAAGATAGTCTGCCCACAGTTAAGGAGGTTACAAAAAAGGGCTGTCATCGCTAGTCTCCCGGTGGGTCCTAATGAACCCTGATTCCCCATATTCACACTCTTGCAAAATCCTTGCCCCTTGAATCTGGGCTGGTGCTTTGACTTTAACCAAAATAATGTGGAGGAAGTGACACTGCATGACTTCTGAGCCTAGGTCAGAAGAAATATTGCCACTTTCTCCTTGGTCTCTTGGAACATTTACTTTTGGGGAAATAAGATACCATGTAGGAAGTTTGATGACCTTAAGACAGCCATGATGTGAGGAAGCTCAAGCTAGCCACATGGAGAAGTGGCATGAAGAGAGAGGCCCGGCCAGCCCCCCAGTGTCCTACCCACCCCAACCAAATATGAGTGAAGAGGCCATCTGGGGTGTCTAGCTCAGATGAGTCTTCAGACAGCTGTAACCTCAGCTGCCATCTGACTTCAACCATATGAAAGACAAAGCAAGAACCACTCAGTTAAGATCTTTTAATCCACAGAACCATGAGATAAGAACAAACTATTAGTGTAAGTCACTAAGTTTTGGGACAGTTTGTTACTCTGTATGAGCTATCTGAAACCAGAGTCATACTGAACATTGTAGACAGGAGAAAGACTGCCCTGATGAACTGCTTACCTCCTCCCCTAGAGTAGGAACGGTGTGAAGGGAGAGGTGGGGGATAAGTCCACAGCCACACTTCTGGTTGCCCATAATTTAATTAAGACACTGAGTTCAATCCTCTTAATGGCTGCAAAGATCCCCAGATACCCTNCAACCATATGAAAGACAAAGCAAGAACCACTCAGTTAAGATCTTTTAATCCACAGAACCATGAGATAAGAACAAACTATTAGTGTAAGTCACTAAGTTTTGGGACAGTTTGTTACTCTGTATGAGCTATCTGAAACCAGAGTCATACTGAACATTGTAGACAGGAGAAAGACTGCCCTGATGAACTGCTTACCTCCTCCCCTAGAGTAGGAACGGTGTGAAGGGAGAGGTGGGGGATAAGTCCACAGCCACACTTCTGGTTGCCCATAATTTAATTAAGACACTGAGTTCAATCCTCTTAATGGCTGCAAAGATCCCCAGATACCCTTGAAGCTTGCTGTAGTCTGAACATTGTGTCCCCCAAACTTGATATGCTAAGTACTGATGCCCAGTGAGATGCTGTGATCTTTGAGAGGCTATTAGGTCATGAGTGTGGAGCCTCCATGGATGGTATTAGTCCCTTTATAAAAGAGGCCCCAGAGAGCCACCTTGTCCTTCTGCCATGTGAGGACACAGAAACTAGGATGCATGCCCTCACCAGACGCCAACTGTGCCAGTGCCTTGATCTTGGGCTTCCCGGCCTCTAGAACTATGAGGAAAAAAATATCTGTTGTTTATAAGCCACCTAGTTTATGGTATTTTGTTATAGCAGTCAGAACGGACTAAGACAAAGCTGGAGACTAGATACTGAGTAGCTGAGTTCAGCAGCTTCAACTGCCTCTAACACATTTCCACACTCAGAAAAACAGAATGAGAGCCTTCACCTCCCCTCTGCCTTCTGAATCTTGTGCTCTAAATGGCTGAGCCCCTTTGGCATCCAAAACTCAGCTGCAAGGAAGCCCAGGAAAGGGAGATTTTGGCTCTCCTAGCTCTGCAGTACAAGAAGGCACACAGAGGGGAACAGGAATAGGTGCTCAGGACCAAACGACATCGTCCAGCCGATCTTGCTACAATGGAGGTACGCGCCCTGCTTATAAAGAGCAAGGGGAGGGGCCGAAGAGAGTGAGCTGGTTGGTGTTTGCTGTGGACAGGGCAGGAAATCTTTATCAAAGATTGTTAGACTGGTTGCAGGCTGAGTAGGGGTTTACTGGAAATTTTGGCAGGAAGGACATTCCAAGCAGAAGGAAAAGCCAGTGCAAAGATGTGGGAGTGTGGGAGTGTGGAATTAGATGCATTAGTTTGTCAGGGTTGCCATAACAAAGTACCACAATTTGGGTGGCTTAAGTGACAGAAATGTTTTTATTGGCTCATAGCTCTGGAGGTTAGAAGTCTGGGATCGAGGTGTTGGCTTCCCTTGGAGGGTTATAAGGGAGAATGGGTTCCATCCCTCTCTCCCAGCTCCTGGTGGTTTGCTGACAATCCTCACGTCCTTGGCTTATTGACGCATCATCCGGTTCTGCCTCTAGCTTCATGGGGTGGTTTCCCTGGATGTGTCTTTGTCCAAACTTCTCCTTTTTATAAGAACATCATCATATTAAATTAGGGGCCACCCTAATGACTTCATTTTAACATTATTACTTCTACAAAGATTCTATTTCCGAATAAGGTCACATTCTGAGGTACAGGGAGTTAAGACTTCAATGTTTCTCTTGTAGGGAGGGGACAGAATTCCACCCATAACAGTAGATAATCAGAGTGGCTGGAGTGTACTATCCACACACCCATCAACAGTAGATAAAGTTGGAAGGATAAGTCACCGTCTGATCCTGAAAGGCGTTATAAACCACGCTAAGGACTTTAGACTTTATGGTCAGAGAAACACAAAATGGTTTTCAGCGGAAGAGTCATGTGATTGGATCTAGCGTTAGAATGGCCGAGCATGCTGGCTACAAAAAAGGGCAGTTAAAGAGAGGAAGCTGGGATACTGGGAAAGAAGCTATTTCAAAAGTCAAGGTGAACCTCAGACAGCATTTAAAAATTAATTCGACATGGTTCATAAACCTAAATGCAAAAGGTAAAGCAATGGAGCTTCTAGAGCAAGACATAGGAGAATATCGTCATCACCTTTGGGTAGGCAAAGATTTCTTAAACATGCCAGGAAAAGCACTAGCCATAAAAGGAAAGATTGACAAGTTGGACTTCATTAAAATTTAGAGCTTCTATTCATCAAAAGATACCGTTAAGACAGTGATTAAACAAGTCATGGGCTGAGAAAAGATATTGGCAGCATGTATGTCTGAAAACAGACTAACATCCAGATTCTATAAATAGCTCTTGCAAATCAAAGACAGATGGATCGGGCTGGCCCGGTGGCGCACTGCTACAGTGCACCGCTTGGGAGCGT
>NW_007730783.1:67579-74940 GCF_000696425.1 Galeopterus variegatus | reverse complement strand
CAGTGATTAAACAAGTCATGGGCTGAGAAAAGATATTGGCAGCATGTATGTCTGAAAACAGGCTAACATCCAGATTCTATAAATAGCTCTTGCAAATCAAAGACAGATGGATTGGGCTGGCCCGGTGGCGCACTGCTACAGTGCACCGCTTGGGAGCGTGGCGGCGCTCCCGCCGAGGGTTCGGATCCCACATACAGACCGGCCGCTCACTGGCTGAGCGAGGTACGGGCGCAACACCGAGGGTTGCGATCCCGTTGCCGGTCCCAGTCCGGTGCGGGCGCGACACTGAGGGTTGCGATCCATTGCTGGTCACAAAAAAAGACAAAAAGGAAAAAAAAAAATCCACAAGCCTAATGGCAATAGCAAGTGTTGGAGAAGACATGCGATGACTGGAACTCATCTATGTTGCTAGTGGGACCATGAATTGGCTCGACTATTTATCAGTATTAACTGAAGCTAAATATAGATACTCTGTAACCTAGAAATTCCATGCCTGGCTTTGTCCCTGAGAGAAATGAAGACTTGTATCCACCAAAAGACAGGTACGAGAATGTTCACAGCATTGTCGCTAACAACCAAAAGCTGGAAATGATAAATCACCCATGTTAGGTATATATGTACACACACCTCTTAATGGAATACTTCTTAGTAATGAAAAAAAAAATCTGCTAAACACATCAAAGCGGATTTCTTTCAGATATGAGGGTGAGAAGAAGAAAAAGCTGGACACACAAGGGTGTGTGCTGTGTGGTTCCATTCAGAAGAAGCTCAAGAACAGGGGAAAGTCACCGTGACGGGAGTGGTGAGGGTCACTGCGCCTTTGGTTGTCGACTGAGGGCACAGGAACGGCTGCCGGGTGCTGGGCTCTCTTCTGTCTTGATCTGGAGGTCACACAGGTGCAGACACAGGTGAAAATGCATGGAGGGACCCCTGGGGTGTGTGCACTCACTTTACCCTAGGCCAGTAATAGCTTGAAGAAGGAGAGAGCAAGCCCAGGCGAGCGGGAGAGCCTGAGGGTGTCACTTGCCATGGATGGGGGAGGAGGCTAGACAGCCACTGGGGCGATGGAATGAGCGGGACTGGAAATCAGCCAGAGGACAGTGGCGAAGGCGAGAGAAGATTCGGGGGTGTGTCTCGGTCCTGACTATGGTGATACGGGAGCCAAGAAAGACACTGTGAAAAGCTGGCAGAGTCCAAAAGAAGCAGGAGCTTCATCGGGGCCTCCTGATGGGTTGGATTTTGTTGGGGAGAATTGGTGGCCAGACCAGGGAACAGGTCCCGGACAATAAAGACGGGTGCGGACGGCGGTCAGGAAGCAGGTGCAATCGCACCCTCACACCCATCACGGTAGGAAGGCTGTTCTTTACGTCCTTTAAAATCTGTCTGACGTTTTGTGATAACAGTAAGAGGTTAAAAAAAAAATCACAATATCTGTGGCAAAGAGGTGGCAGAGAAGGCCCCAGAGTAGAAAAATAGCTATTCTAGGCAAATCTTCCTCCCAGACAGGAGGCAGGGAGGCAGTGGCGATTGTGTCGAAAATACACAATGGTGTGTCCTTTCAGCAGGAACGCTCTCCCGACTGAAACCCACTTTATCTCAGCTGTCAAAACAGACTCAGGCGTACATAATTTATAACCCTAGGGTGGCGGCTGGAGGGAAGAAGCCTAAAAGATTGGTTTATTTTTCCTATTAATATTTATTGGCTAAGAAACAGCTCAACCCCCCAGTAGACCCAAATACAGGCTTAATTTGAAGCAGACACATTTGATTTGCATTTTTGAGCCTCTGTGGCTGGTCCTTTGGGCTGACTGGGCAGAGACAGGTGGGTGACATCTCCGTTTCTCAGTCTGTCACCCACGCCATGGTGGGGACTGAGAACAGAGAGATGGAGAAGATAATGGCCCCGCTGACACAGAGCTCTGCTGCACACCTAGGAGCTGGTCCACAGCGAGGGCACGGCCAGGTGAAGTTCAGAGTCCTGGGCAAGCAGGAAATGCAAGCCCCGTGGGAGCACCGGGCAGAGGCAGGGAAGCCGGAGCCAGCCCAGGGGCCCAGAGGAAGAGAACGTGGGGCCGAGCCACGTGCTGAGGACTGGTGGGGCAATAGGGGGAAGGGTGCTCCAGACAGAGGGAACGACACCCACAGGGACCTTCTCTGGGAAAACTGACTCTATTCAGAAACATTAAATAAACAAATATAGATACACATACATAAATATAAAATTTTTAAAGCTAATCTCTTCCATTGATATCAGGGAAAAAGAGACAGGAAAACTGTTGAGTTGTGAGCCCTTTCTGTAGAGCCCAGCACATGCTAGGTCAGGAGTGAAGGGGATTTGGACGACTGCATCTGCGAAGGCATCTCTGGGACATGGGGTGGGGCCATTTCCAGGCTTCCTACATGGTTCATTGACAAGCCCTGCCTGGGCTTGAAATGAGGGACTGAACACTGTAAGTTTCTGTGCACAGAATAGACTCTATCACCTGCCTCCACGACCTCACCGCAGCCAAAGACAGGCAGGTGCTACTGTCACAGCCGGCTGCAGGTGAGGACAGAGGGCCAGGAAGGCAGGCGCTGGCCCAGGTTCCACTACGCACTCAGTCTGAACTCGGACACCAGTGTCCTGAGGCCACACCCAGCATTTTCCCCCCAAGACCTCCTCCGCCCCATATCAGCCCCAATCCTGATCATAAACCCTGGCTTTATGGATATGGGAAAAAGCTGGGAGAGATGAAGTCTGAAGAACAGATGGGTGGAGAAAGAGGTGAATGAAGGCAGTACGGGACTTGGGGGCAGTCAGGAGGTCAGAGGGCTCTGGAATCACACAGAGGGGATCTGTGCAGACTGTCTTCCCAGCTGATGAGTTTGGACAAGCAATGTAACCTCTGTGAGAGGACGCTCCAGCCTGCGGGAAAGAGAATCATATCAATTCCATCCAGTGTTCGTGACGGTAAGTGAAGCTGCCAAACAAATAGCACTGAGCACGTCTCAGGTGCCAGGCACCGTGCTTGAGCCTCATCATCTCATCATATTTACCCTCTAGACCGTCCTGCGGGGCAGCTTTCATCACCCCTGCTTTTCAGAGAGGAGACTAATGCCCAGACTGGACACTGCAACTCCCTGAAGCCAGTGACAGGTGCATAAAGTGCCCACCGCACGTACCTCCAGGCCTAGGAGAACGTTGAGTACCGTCAACACTGCCCCTTCCTTTAAAAGGCAGAAGAGAGGATCAAACCAGTTCAGACAAAGAGAGAGAGATGGGAAAAGGCTCCGCGTCCTCAGGACAAGCCTGGCCCAGAGAGTCCACTCTCTCGGACACTCCCTTCTCGGCTTACACGACTTTTCTTTGCCTTTTTTATTTTTTTCTTTGTCAGGAGTCCAGATGGCTAGAGGGAAGGCTTCTGTTTTTAGGTGTGGTTTTTGAGAAGAGCTTTTAGGACATTGTCTTAAAAATCTTTTCTGGGAAAACTCACTCCCAGAGAAAAATCTTTCTTCGGAGCAAGAGAATTACAGGGCGGTAATGGATTCTGATCTCATCAGCTTCCTGGGCCTGGCCTCGCTGACAGCCCCACATCCCCCAAGCCTTATTAAGAACCTTCCCCAGCCCAGTCCAGGACACTATGCTGTGGCCACCAGACAAAGGGCGCATTATTTCCGCTCCTCAGTTTCCCCAAGGAAACCCACACAGCAAGACCCCAAAAGAGGAACTAAAGAGAGGTTTAGGGTCAGGCCTGCGGTGACTGGCTGGAGAGAGGGTGGTGTCCAAAGGAGACCTGGGGGACAATGCAGGGGAGGGGTGTCTACATGATGCCCACACCCACTGTAGTGAACTGAATTGTGTCCCCACAAAAATATGTCCAAGTCCTAACCCCCCAGGTACCTGTGAATGTAAGGTAACCTTATTTGGAAATAGAGTCTTTGCAGATGTAATTAAGTCATAGATCACAAGAAGAGATCATGTGGATTTCAGGTGGGTCCTAATTGTAATGACATGTGTCCTTATAAAAGAAAGGAGAGGGAGATTTGAGACACAGAGAGGAAGTGCCACATGAAGACACAGGCAGAGGTTGGAGTGATGCAGCCACAAGCCGTGGAAGGCTGAGGACTGACTTCCAGCAGCCACCAGAAGCCAGCAGAGGGGTGTGGGGCACATTCTTCCTCAGAGACTCCAGAAGGAACCAGCCCTGCTGTATTAGTCTGTTTCCATTGCTTATAATAGAATACCTGAAATTGGGTAATTTATAAAGAAAGGAAATTTATTTCCTACAGTTTTAGAGGCTGGTGAGTGCAAAGCCCAAGGCGCACATCTGGTGAGGGTCTTCTACGGCGACACAGGGTATCGCATGGTGAATGGCAGAGCAAGAAAGAGCTCAGCTCCTCACTTGCCCTCTTTGCAAAGCCATCAGAACCACGCCCGTGACCACCCACGAAACCATCCGTGCATTAATCTATTCACAAGGGCACAGCCCTTACCATCTAATCACCTCTCAAAGGCCCCGCCTTTTGATTACCATGATTGGATTTCCCACCATCTTAATACTGTTACAATGAAGGTCATTTCCAACACGTGAACTTTTGGGGGACATTCAACCCACAGCACCTGACAACACCTTGCTTTTGGACTTCTGCCCTCCACAACTGTGACAGAATGAATTTCTGTTGTCTTAAGTCAACCGGTTTGTGTAATTTGTTACCTCAGTCCTAGGAAACATACTCCCACTAGAGGGTCAGAGCCATGTACAGCCCATCTCTACAGTGGGTTTCTCACTGGTTTCCCGGGGCCTCACAGTCAAAGGTTTGACCCTTTAGTAACAAATTTCACTGGCTTGCTGTCCCCACCTGCATAACTGAGAGTGCACACACCACTCCCTTCTGCACTCCCCCTGATATGTCCAGGGGGCTGCAAGACTGCCACCTGAGGGCTCAGGAGCCAAACCTTCCTGCTCCCACCATCCTGCTCACATTCTCTGATGGCAAAGACATCCAAGGCTGGGCCAGGCCTGTGCTGCCATGACAGCAGAACCCAGCCACATGCCCCTCCTGCCCCCTAAGACACAAGCCCATCCAGTCTCCACAGGACCCCTCTGGAGTTTGTAATGTAAAGGACTCAGGACTCACCCCGGTCCACACAGGACACAGACCTTGTCCACAACTGGGAGGAGAAACCTCGTGTGGTCTTAGCCTCCAGCCCAGGCTTCAGTGCAAAACCCTTCATACCCCTCCCCTTCCCCAGGCAAATTAACTCAAGGAAATCAAATGCCCAAAGGGCTAAGAGCTCCTGGATTCAATAGACAAAGCCAGAGGCCAAATTCCAGCTTCTGCCCATCCTGGGTGCCAGCAACATGTGCTCTACCCCTTTGGGCAGGAAATTATGCACTGATATCAATGAAGAGGTTTTTGTGTTTGTTTTTAATGTTCCATGAAGAGAAACAATTCCTCCAGAAAAGGTGCACTCGTTCATGCCGCCTGACCTTTGCAGATGCTGTTTGCCTTGCCTGGGCACTTTTCCTCCATATTGCACCTAAATCCTGCCAGCCCTTCCACATGCAGCTCAGCCACTGTGTTCTTTTCCTCTGCGCCCCTGGGCTTGTTTCAATGACTCTTTCAGTGCTCCCTGCTGGCAGGTGAACTCAGCTCAGAGAGGCCGAGGCCTTTCTGGAAAGGCATACAGTCAAACATGGGAGGGGAGTGTGGGGGAAGGGGTTAAGACCAGAGTTCACAGCCCACAGGACATGGTCTTGGCCTTCACAGAGCTCTTGCTCTGGTGATGAGGGAAAAGGAGGCAGGAAAGTGCACATAGAATAAGTTCAGGTGACTTGTCAAAAAGCAAGAGTTCAGCTAAGAGTCCAGCCCTCCGGATGGCTGCAGGTGAGATGCCACAGGTCCCCAGGCAGAGGTAACACCTGCCTACCCGTCAGAGGTGACTCTAAAGCAGGAGGCGGCAAATAAGGGCCACTGAGCCAAATCTGCTCACTTGTAGGTAAGATTTTTTATGGGACACAGCTATGCTCATTCATTCATGTAATGTCCTGAATCAATGGCTGACCTGAGTAGTTGCAACCAAGCCCTGCTGACCTGGCCCACAAACCTGAAATACTCATTATCTGGCCCTTTAAAGAAACTCTTTTGCAACCCCTGGTTTAGAGTAAGAGCAAACACCCCTCCCAGTCACTCCCACAGAAGGGAGCACCTCCAGCCCCTGCACCTTTAAGTGGGAGCACCTCCAGCCCCTGCACCTTCACGTGGGAGCACCTCCAGCCCCTGCACCTTCACGTGGGAGCACCTCCAGCCCCTGCACCTTCACGTGGGAGCATCTCCAGCCCGGGCACCTTCACGTGGGAGCATCTCCAGCCTGACTCACACAGCCTGAGGCTGAGGGAAACTTACTTGAGGTTTCTCTTGGGTGGTCCAACCAGGGAGGGGGATGAGAGCAACCAGGTGTGTGTGTTTTGTTTTCTCTGGAGGGAGGCAGGATGTGCAGTGTCCGGTAACCCTGTCAGCTCCCAGGTCTGCCCCGTCTCTGTGTCTCCAACTCTTCTTCCCCCCTCCACTGACACTGACACTCCCTCTGGGACCCAATGTTCTCTAGGATGGGGTGGGCCTGTTGGCCACAGCTCTAGGACTCTGGTTTCTCTTCTGTCAGGCCGCAGACAGCTGATCTGGGGTCAGGTTTAGTCCCTAACACCTAGAATAGCCAGGCCACACTAACACAAAGAGCAGGACACACCTGCAACTGCTTTTCTCAGAAGTGGGACAATTGTCGTCACCTTGACACATCACCACCCCATCACACAGTGATCATTCATTCATTCATTTCGTATGTGTTTGAGCACCTGCTATGTGCCAGGAACTGTGTTCAGAATACGGTGACACATGGAGGAGCCCCATGGAGCTCAGGGACTCATGGGGGAAACAAACATTTAACAAATCGGCCGCCCACACGAAATCACAACCTGAGAACAGTGCGACTTAGCTTGAGTTCCCCCCAGGCAGACCCGAGACAAGGAGTTGAGTGCATGAATTTTATTCAGAAGGCAATTCCAGAAAGGAGAGAGAGACTGATGCAGGGACGCAGGAAAGACCAGTATGGGGATGTCTCTGTGAGGTTGCTGCAGACGACAACAGCAGGAACAGCTGCGACATCTGAGAAGTGGACAGGGAAACTCCCTGTGTGCTTGCTCTCCAGGAAGTGAGCTCTGGAGGAGGGGACAGGTTCCCAGCCCCACCGGAGCCAGCAGGAGGCATGTCTGAGTGTTGTGAAATGTCCAGCAGGCCGCGGCTGAAATCAGAAGTGGACAGGGGGGGCCGGCCCGGTGGCGCACTGGATAGTGCGCCGCTTGGGAAGCGCGGCGGCGCTCCCG
>NW_007730783.1:61575-67295 GCF_000696425.1 Galeopterus variegatus | reverse complement strand
GGCATGTCTGAGTGTTGTGAAATGTCCAGCAGGCCGCGGCTGAAATCAGAAGTGGACAGGGCCATGTGACAGGGGCCCAGAGGTGCTGAGAAGGCAAAGGCAGAAGGCAGGGGTGGGGGTGGGTGACGGGGAGACGCACCTGCCACAGGGGCCATTGGAGATGTCTGGAGGATGAGGAGGAGGACATGGGCAGGGAAGGAAAGCAGAATCACGGGGTGCAAGGATGGCCGGAGAAGCAACTGAGACGGGCTGGGCAGGTGCAGACAGTTGTCCTGTGGACACATGGCTGTCTCAACACCTGTAGAATACCTGCCAGTGTCTGAGTCTTTCCCATTTTGAGTCTACATCTCCCCAGGTTAGAAACCAGGAGTTGACTTCCCATCCTGGGAGGGGTGGCTGCCGCATGGAAGCTACCATGCCTGGTGGTGGGGACATGGCCCCTGGAGGCAGAGCCCCCACACTTAATTCTCTGCCCTCCTGGAGATGCTCTCACTGTAGCTCTAACAGATTCCTTTTCTATGCAGAGTGTTCTATGGTTTGCAGCTAAGAACCTTGACTGACTGTTCTGGGCTTTGTAGATGGAAGCGAGACGTTGGGTTCTGCCCTGGGAGCCATAGGGGGCCCTGCAGGCTCTGTGCAGGGCAGTGATGGAAACAGGTGGGTGTGTGTAGACAGGTGTGCATGGAGGGGGAGCAGGTGGGGCATGGGCCTGGGGGGAGGCGGTGGGAGCTTTGCCTCAGAGGCAGTTGCAGGAGAGACAGGGCCGTGGACATAAGGGAATAAAAATGAGGTTTGTGGATGGATTAGAAATGGGAGTGAGCAAGTGAGGGGTCATAACTGATGCTTTGGAGCCTGCCAGGCCCAGACGATGCTGGGGGTGGCAGAGGAGAGGGTGTCAGATGAGGAGAAAGGCATCAGGGACATAGTCATGTTACAGGAGATGCCATCAGACTGCTGTCCAGGAAAGACAGGGAGACACACGGGTCTGCACGTCTGCTCAGAAGGATTCCGGGACGGGAGCGAGAGTGGGGATGCGTGACTGCTGCCTCTCAAAGCCCAGATGCTCCGCCTCTTGTCTCTCCCTTCCTTCCCTCCTTCCCTCTCTCCCTCTTTCGTTTTTTTCATTTCTTCCTTCCCCCAGTGGCTTCACCTACAATATTATTATTTATGTGCTTTATAAAAGCTTTGACTAACACATTGTCCCAAGGTACCATGTTCATTTTCCAGAGGCAACAGGTCAATGAACGAGCAGCCTCCTCGGTGACGCCGTGTGACGAGACATTACCTCTGCAGGGCCAGCTCACGTGGGACCCAGCAAGAGCATGGTCAGGACTGGGGGACAAGCCCAGAGGGTCCACAGAGGTCCCAGAGACCCACCTGGGGAGTGGGCATTGCAGGAGGATCTTCCCAGGGTAGATGAAACATAGTGAGATGGTAGTGAGACAGATAGGATGATGGAGAGAGAGAGAGACCACAATTCCCCCAAAATCCTGGCTCACCTGCAGGATTCCAGTGGTCCTGGTTCACGTCTACAAGTTCTTACCCACGAATATCCGAGTGCTACAGATACAAGTGACTTAACCGTTTGCTGACTCTCAAGTGCAAAGTAAATCATTTTCTTGCTTAACATTGGTCACCAGAGAAGAAAACTATAGAGGGTGAAATATAAAAATATATTTTTATACCCTACAGGCAGGTCCAAACTGAGGGAGAACAAAGGAAAATGCAGCTCCTGTGTATAAAAAGTCAAAACAAATTAAAGCAATAAATCTGGGACAATGACAGAAGGCAACTTAATAAGGCTTTCCAACAAAGGTACGTTTTGAACAGAGATGCACATGCCACACACACACACACACACACAGACGCACACACATGCTACACACACATGCACACACACAGACACACGCGCACACACATGCACACACACTCACACACGCGCGCACACATGCGCTACACGCACAGGCACACACGCACACACACGCGCACACACACACATGCCCGCACGCACACACGCGCACACACACACATGCACGCATGCATACACACACACAGAGACACACACATGCTACACACACATGCACATACACGCTACACGCGCACACACATGCACACACACTCACACACACACGCACACATGCACTACACGCACAGGCACACACACGCGCACACACACACACATGCCCACACGCACACACGCGCACACACACACATGCACGCATGCATACACACACAGAGAGACACACACATGCTACACACACATGCACACAGACACACGCACACACACATGCACACACGCGCACACACGCGCCACACACGCATGCACACACTCACACACACGCACACAGACACACACGCACACACACTCACACACACACACACGCACACACACCAGCAGCAGCAGCAGCANGCTTTCCAACAAAGGTACGTTTTGAACAGAGATGCACATGCCACACACACACACACACACAGACGCACACACATGCTACACACACATGCACACACACAGACACACGCGCACACACATGCACACACACGCGCACACATGCGCTACACGCACAGGCACACACGCACACACACGCGCACACACACACACATGCCCGCACGCACACACGCGCACACACACACACATGCACGTATGCATACACACACAGACACACACATGCTACACACACACGCACACACACATGCACACACACTACACACGCGCACACACACGCGTGAACGCACACAGTGCTACACACACGCACACACTCACACACACGCACACACACACACGCACTCACACACACACACTCACACACACGCGTGCGCACACATGCGCTACACACACATGCACACACTCACACACACGCACACAGACACACACGCACACACACTCACACACACACACACGCACACACACCAGCAGCAGCAGCAGCAGCACCGTCCGCCTCTCCATCATCACCACCGCTTCACGAGGGCAGAGGAGCATGATGAAAACCTGAGTGGGAATTCGGGGAGGTGAAATGTTGCTTTTGATTTTCCTGGTTGTCTTGTTCTGTACGAGCTGTTGAATAATACATGAGTCAATGTTCTGACGTGTAAAATGGATGTAATGACTGCTTTGTGACTGTACCAGACAACTAGAAAATGAATTTGAAACCCCACTGGAAAAGTATAAATCCTCTATAAATACCAAATGTCTTCATCAATATCATAATCTTTTTTATAGGAATTGAAATCTGATAACAATAATAATATAAGAATAGTTACCACTTACAAGTACGAACCAATTTCCGTAAGGACTATAAAATCCCATGTTATGGGTAAAGATAACAAAGTTTACAACATCGTGACTTGTCAGGATCAAGGCAGCCATGCACAGTTGCACAAATTGTGCACTGCACAGATCTAGGAGTGCATCATCACAGTCTGGGACACTTTCTCAGCAGATGGAAGTGAGAGGTCTTGAAAAACGGGTGGCATTTTTTATTCTCAAAAAGATTCTGCTTGGGCCAGTAGAGGGGCTGATCAGGAGTTAAATTTGATTCTGTCCAACTCCAACATAATCAAAAAACAAATCAAAGCCTTCCCCATCCTATCCTTTCTTTCCTCACCACACTCCTCTCCCCCGAGTTGTCCCCAAGCAGGGCTGCCCCTTGTGCAGCAGCCCAGGTGGCCAGGATTGGGGAGAAGGGTCTGGGTCATCCCTGCTCACTGCCCCCACCACGGGTGGGACAACAGCAGACGCCATCAACAGCCATTCGGGTGGAGCCTGGAGTCCAGCCACACTTGAAATGCCAAGCCTGAGGGTCATCTGTTGATAAGAGCAGAGAGAGGGGGCAGGTTGTGCCCTGAACAAGGGTGCAGAGAAGCTGAGATCAGCCCACGTCCACTCACCAAGACCTGCACCCTGACGGGGGCTGCCTCTGCCCAACAGGAAGGGTGACTTATCCTGATTCACAAAAAGGCATCCTACAGGTGTGTACTCTAGGGGAAGCAAGCAGGGAGAGAGGCAGAGGAGAGTTCGGGGGGCAGAGGGAATCTGGATTCATTTGGCAAGTGTGCCTTGGTGGTTGAGAGCCTGGTCTCAGCAGTCACACTGCCTGGATCCAAATCCTGGAAACCCTCCCAACTACTAACTGCATGACCTTGGCAGCTACTAACATCCGTGACTCGCTTTCTTTCTCTGTAAAGTGGGGATGGTAACAGCTCCTATGTCCTGTGTCATGAGTGATCGCAGGGAACTTGGTCATCCCCGTACCTGCGTGTGCTCAGTGACAGAAGCACACTGGGCCCCGGGCACACACGATGACCAAGACAGAGCACGGGAAGCAGGCTCATCAGCAAAGATGGGCCTCCACTGGCTGCAGGACCTGGGATGAAAGTCCAGGAAATTAGGTCAGCCGGGCACCAGGGCCTCAGGACAGAGCTGGCTCAGACAGATTCCAGGGGAAAAGGAGCTGACGATGTGGTTAGTTTATCCCCTCTGCTCTGCACATTTGGAGCCAGAGCCTTCATCTACCTGGAGAGAACAGAACAAACCCACCTGCTTAACATGATCTTCCCCTCCCCGGGCCCAGGTGAGCCTCCACCCCCTCCACGTCCCTGCCCTCAGCACAGTCCCAGTGCTCACTGTCCCAGCACTCAGCACTGTCTCTCCCTCATTCTACGCTGGGAGAGCTTTTGCACACCCCACCTCAGCATGGTTTTTTTTTTTTNGGAGCGCCACCGCACTCCCAAGCAGCGCACTGTAGCAGTGCGCCACTGGGCCGGCCCCTCAGCATGGTTTTGGAAGCAAACAGAATCCAGTTCAAATCCTGGCTCCACCATGTCCCAGTTGGTGAGCAATTTCCTTGACCTCATGGCCTTGTTTCCCACCCCCACGGGGCAGGGCAGACTGGCCCCACTCTGTGTGATGAAAGGAAGAGATGCACAGACAAGCTGAAAACGATTCCCCTTAGTGACCGTGTGCCTTGGGCAAACCCCTTAACCTCACCAGGCCTCATTTTCCTTGCTTGAAAAACAAGGACGAAAATAGTAAATAAGAAAATGGATTTAACATTTTAGGACACTGCCTGTTGCATAGTTTTTACTCAATAAATAAATGCTGTTGTCACTGTTACACATGTGATTTAAACAATCCACCCCCCCTCCAAATTTTTTTTTCCTTTCCTTGTTTGCTTCTCAAGCAATTATTTCAGTTTGCACAAACAATTTCTGAGCACCTATTGTAGAGCACACTCTGAGCCATACTTGGGTAATTATCTGTCAGTTACTGTCCTAATAGTGCTGTGTAACAAGCCACCTCAGAACTCCAAGGTTCCAACAATAAGCACTAGTTCTCACACTGCAGAGTTCCATAGGTGGGCCATGGTTCAGCTGGTCCATCTACACTGGTGTGGCTGGGCTGGGCTCCAGGATCCAGGCTGGGTCCAAGTCTGCTGCACAGGTCTCTCATCCTCTTTGACCAGCAACTGTCTGCATGGTCTTTTCTCTGGTGGGTCAGCAGAGCTCAAAAGGGACAGCTCAGCCACACAAGCACATTTCAGGACTCCATTCAGGACTCACCCACTAATGCTCCAGCAATTTAAGAAATTCACATGGCCAAGCCCAAATTCCAGTGATCTACGCTTACTGCATCCCCTTGGGTCTATGCAGGGATGTGGATTTAAAATGTGTGTGCAAAGAATTGGGACCCATCTCCCACAGGAATCTGGACTTGAATTCTGGATACA
>NW_007730783.1:27422-61503 GCF_000696425.1 Galeopterus variegatus | reverse complement strand
CCCACTAATGCTCCAGCAATTTAAGAAATTCACATGGCCAAGCCCAAATTCCAGTGATCTACGCTTACTGCATCCCCTTGGGTCTATGCAGGGATGTGGATTTAAAATGTGTGTGCAAAGAATTGGGACCCATCTCCCACAGGAATCTGGACTTGAATTCTGGATACAGTGGCAGTGTGGAAGCAAAGGAATGAGGGTCCAGACTTGGGTTTGGGAAGATTATGCTGATTACGACTGGTTACGATGTGAAGGATGGATTCAAGGAGGTCGGGGCTGGACGCAGAAAGACCTTTTACAATAGACCCTCTAGGAGCCCGGAGGCCTGGCCCTGGGAAGGACGAACAGCAGGAAATGAACCTGAGAACCTGACAATGCTCCCCAGTGCCGTGAGCCGGGCCCAAGTGTTTTCCAATAAATGAAAATAACTTCTCTAGGTCAATTGATAATTTTGGTAAGACAGGGCAAGAGGGTGAAATGATTTTTCTAAGACTCCATTAGCAAGGATCAGATGATCACCAGGATTAGCTTTTTCTTTCATTTCTCACCAGTGTGGGTCCCCCAAGCTCCTGAGGATGACCACACTGCAAATGCAAATTGCAAGTTGCTATTTGAGAAGTCTTAATTATCTGGATCCATTGGAAACCGTGTCAGTTATTTGAAACCAAGAGGTCGATAGCTCCAATCAATGCAGGGCCATTAAGGCACGCGAGCATTCAATAGAATCAGCCCCAGCCCCACACGCAGAACTCGTGATGCCCGAGGAGACTTTATTTTCTGAAAAGAGAACAGAAAACTCTTTAAATTGGACAGTGTGGTCATTGACAAGGCTAGAATATGCAACCACAGCTGTCAGGAGGATACAAAATTAGATTAAGATCTTTCATTTTAGATGGTTGGAAAGTTTTTGCCTTTTATCCTCTTAGGGAACTTGTTATTTATCTTCAAAGTGAGCCAAACCTGAGGGGTCTTCTCATGGTCTCCCCTATAGCCCCTTCTGATTCCAGAGAGCCTCGCCTGGGGACAGGAGAGCTGCACTCTGCCCCTGACGCTGTCGTTGCTTTGCTGGGAGACTCCCGCATGCTGCGGCATACTTAACATGCCCTCCTGCGTGTCCTAACATGACTCAGACAAAGCACCACCAAGCATGTCCCTCTGCTGGTCTTCTCCACATCAGCAAGTGGCAACCCCACTGTGGCTCAAGCCAAACATTTAGGGATCACCTTTAATCCTCTTTCTTTCAACATCTGCCCACACATACACCCACACCACCAGCAGGTCCTGTTTGCTCTACCTCCAAAATGTACTCAGGGTGCAGCCCCTGTTCTTCATTGCCTTTGCCCCCACCCTGGTGCAGACTCCCAGGGTCTCTTACCTGGATGACAGCGACAGCCCCTTAATCGGTCTTCCTGTTTTCCCCTCCCCGCGACAGAGCATTCCCTGCACAGTGGCCAAAGTGATCATTGCTAAACATCAATCGAAGGAGGCGTTGTGGGTTGAATTGTGTCTCCTAGAAAGATATGTTGAAGTCCTAACCCTTGGTGCCTGTGACTGTGACCTCATTTAGAAATTGGGGCTATGCAGATGTAATTAGTTAATATGAGAGTGGACCCCAAATCCCAAATGATTGGTGTCCTTATAAGAAGAGCAGACACAGACACATGGAGACACACAATGAGATGGTGACGTGAAGACAGAGGCAGAGATTGAAGTGAGGGTCACCAAAGATTGTTGGCAACCAGCAGAGGCTGGAAGAGGCAAGGAAGGACCCTTCCCCAGAGCCATCAGTGGGAGCATGATCCTGCTGACACCTCGATTTGGGGCTCCCAGCCTCCATCCCCGGGGAAAATAAATTTCTGTTGTTTTAAGCTGTCCAGTTCATGCCAATTTGTTACAACAGCCTTAGAAGCTGTTACAGATGAGAAAAACAGTAACTTTACAGTGGAGAATCCTGGCAGTCACCATCTTATCAAAGGCATCAAGGTTAACATCGCCACTGCTAGGTCTTGTTGAAATCACAGACTCTGGCATGACGGGAGCTGGGGGGACACTTCACCTCTGAAGTCTTCTTCCCTAAACCCATGGTCCCAGACTAGTCATGAGAAAATGGTAGATAAACCCAAACTGAGGGACAGTCTACAAAATACCTGGGCACTACTCTTCAAAAGCATCAGGTCGTGAAAATCAAGGAGAGCCCCAGAAGCTGCCACAGATTGGAGGAGCCAAAGGAGACATGCTGACTCAACGCAGCGTGGGTTGATCCTGGGACAGAAAAGGGACATTGGTGGACAAACTAGCAAAATCTGAATANCCCACTAATGCTCCAGCAATTTAAGAAATTCACATGGCCAAGCCCAAATTCCAGTGATCTAAGCTCACTGCATCCCCTTGGGTCTATGCAGGGATGTGGATTTAAAATGTGTGTGTGCAAAGAATTGGGACCCATCTCCCACAGGAATCTGGACTTGAATTCTGGATACAGTGGCAGTGTGGAAGCAAAGGAATGAGGGTCCAGACTTGGGTTTGGGAAGATTATGCTGATTACGATGTGAAGGATGGATTCAAGGAGGTAGGGGCTGGACGCAGAAAGACCTCTTACAATAGACCCTCTAGGAGCCCCGAGGCCTGGCCCTGGGAAGGATGAACAGCAGGGAATGAACCTGAGAACCTGACCATGCTCCCCAGTGCCATGAGCCAATCAGTGGGAGCATGATCCTGCTGATACCTCGATTTGGGGCTCCCAGCCTCCATCCCCGGGGAAAATAAATTTCTGTTGTTTTAAGCTGTCCAGTTCATGCCAATTTGTTACAACAGCCTTAGAAGCTGTTACAGATGAGAAAAACAGTAACTTTACAGTGGAGAATCCTGGCAGTCACCATCTTATCAAAGGCATCAAGGTTAACATCGCCACTGCTAGGTCTTGTTGAAATCACAGACTCTGGCATGACGGGAGCTGGGGGGACACTTCACCTCTGAAGTCTTCTTCCCTAAACCCATGGTCCCAGACTAGTCACGAGAAAATGGTAGATAAACCCAAATTGAGGGACAGTCTACAAAATACCTGAGCACTACTCTTCAAAAGCATCAGGTCGTGAAAATCAAGGAGAGCCCCAGAAGCTGCCACAGATTGGAGGAGCCAAAGGAGACATGCTGACTCAACGCAGCGTGGGTTGATCCTGGGACAGAAAAGGGACATTGGTGGACAAACTAGCAAAATCTGAATAAAGTCTGTAGCTTAGTTTAGAGCATTGCATCAGTGTTAATTTTTAGCTGAGATAAATGGGCCAGGGTTACATAAACTGTTAACATGACAGGAAGCTGGTGAAGGGTGTATGGGACTCTTTATACTGTCTTCGCAACTTTTCTGTAAATCTAAAATTAATTTTAAATGAAAAAATTTTTAAATATCAAAAGCTTTCTCTTGCAGTTAGAATAAAATTCAAATTGCCAACCAGGCCTGCAGAGCCCCGTAGTCTCCTCTGCCTCTCTCTGCCCACGTGGCTTCACTCGCCCAGCCCCAACGCCCGGTGGCACACCTGCTTCCCAGCCATCCGGGCAGTTCCCACGCAAGGACCTCTGCGCTGGCTGTTCCCTCTAACTAATGTTCTTCCCCCTGATTTTCAAAGAACTGGTACCTTTCTGTTACCCAATTTAAATGTCCTTCCTTGACTACTCAGCCATTCTGTGTCCCATCAGCCTATTTTAATTGTCTAGGTCACACCAATTACTGATTGTTTCATGTTTGTTAACTTATCAGCTGTTTATGTCCCTTTGCTAGAATGTAAACTCCCTAGTGCTAGGGATATTATCTACCTAGTCCCTATCTGTCTCACTGGCAAGGAGAAAAGTGTTCAGTACATAGTTGATTGTTTCATGTTTGTTAACTTATCAGCTGTTTATGTCCCTTTGCTAGAATGTAAACTCCATAGTACTAGGGATATTATCTACCTAGTCCCTATCTGTCTCACTGGCAAGGAGAAAAGTGTTCAGTACGTAGCGGGGACACCACAAACAATTGCTGGGTGAGTGAACACAGCAGTGATGCTGGGGAAGTCAGAGAGTCGCCCTGATGCCTTGTTCTCATCTGTAAAGAAAGGTGACCAATAAGCTTATCTCCAGGACTTGTTCTATGACTGCATGGTCTGAAATATGTGAGCACCCCCGGCATGGTACCTGGTACAACTTGGGCTGTTCCTTCTGCCAGTCCAGGCAGGATGCAGACTTCCATGGCTGAAGGGAGAGCCGGGGCCAGGGGTCTCAGAGCAAAGCAGAAGCAGGGAATTGAGAGTGCCAGCACATCTCATGCAGGTTTGCAACTAGCCAAGGATCCTGCACAGAGAAAAATTAGGTGCTTTCACAGGAGAAAGCCCAGAAAAGTACCAAGGTGCCAGAAAGAATGTGAGAGACCCACATGGAAACCTGGCGATGCCAAGAAAATGAGGAGAACACACTGCAGCTGGCAGCGGGTCATGAGTCATTTATTCCCTACCACGACATGGATGTTGGGGTTCCAGCCACCACATCTCCATTCCATGTAGCAGGAAGGAGACTGGGGGAAAGGCAAAGGAAAGTCGCCACTGAATAAGATCCTTTTGCAGTAGCACTTCTGGAAGAGCATCCAATGACTTCCACTTATATCCCATCAGCTTAACTCTGCCACACCACGCAGCCAAACCCAACTGCAAGGTAGTTGGGAAATGGACTCCCCCAGTGAGTCATTGCTTCCTCTACCACAGTGGGGGCTTTATTGTTTTGTAGTTAGGGAAGAAGGGGGGAATAGGCATGGCTGAGTGACCAGAAGACTCTGTCCCAGGTGGCTCCTCCTCAGGTAGCTCTCACCAGAGACCATTGTGCCTCTGGTGGGCTTGGCCAAAGATGACCAGGATGCCAGGAGGAAGGAAGAAATGCATCCAGGAGTAGGCAGGGACAGGGCAGGGGACAGGGTGGCCAGCACCTTAGTCTACTGCTCCTCAGGGGCTGTGCATCTGGGCTGACTGGGGCCAGTGCAGGACTCCAGGAGAGTCTGAGCCACAGGCTGATGAAGGACAAGCAACCAAGGGGCAAATGCATCACTCTGGCCAGCCCAGCTTATGTGAAAAAGAGGGCGCAGAGACAGCTCTCAGGCCAAGCAGAGAAGGGTCTATCTAGCAGTTTAAGGGCCAAGACTCCAGCCCCACAGCCTGGGGATGTAAATCTCATCAGGAACTGGGAATGATTCAAGTCCTTTGCCTAGAACAGGGTCAAGGAAGCAGAGCCCAGTGAGCCCCAGAGCCAGGGAATAGAGAACAGCATGGCCTCACACTCCATTATTTCCAACAAAATACAGTTCCTTCAGTTTTAAAATAAGCTAACCATAAGCACTGACAAGTGAGGTAGATGTCACCAAACACTAAATGTTTAAGGAAATCCAAGCATCAGAAACCTAGACATCAAGAAGACCCCTCCCCTTTCACCCTGAGGGTCACCAGAGAGACTCTCAGAAGCCGCAGTGAGGAATCCAGTCTCATAGAGAGGAGAAATGTGCTCCACTGAGGCCTCAACCTCAGTTTTCCCACCTTTGAAATGACAGGGCTGAGCTTTCTAAAGTACCTCTGCCGGGAAAGCGCCATGATTCTACATTGTTCATGCAGAAGGCTCCAAGTGCCTTGGGAGTCATCCCTGGGTTTTCCTACGGTGACTACAAAATAGCAGCCATTGCTGCCTGTCACTTGGGTGAAAATATGGCCATATGTATGAAATTGATTTACTACCAGAGAAAGGGGCATTAATCCAGCTGCGAATTCTCTCTGCTGGGACAAGAGGCGGTAAATTTCAGCCGGCCGGCAGCAGCTCCGATTCTGCGTGAAATATGATGCTTATGTTGTGTGTGTGTGTGTGTGTGTGTGTGTGTGTGTGTGTGTGTGTGTTTTAATAAAGGGAACTCTTTTTCACATTCTTAATTGACAATCACATTTTCCCATCTAAAAACCATAGCAGATGATGAGATCATAAAAACATGAAGCAAACAAAGGCCTTCTCCCTGCCCTTATTGACACTTCAAAACATGGAGTTAATTGAGTGAGCCTTTTTGTTTGTAGTCAGGACATTCCTGTGTTTTTGAGTATTGGAAGGAAATTAACTAAAGCAGAATAATTTATTGAACACTTGTTAAATGCGTGATGGCTGTCTAAGAACAAGGAATAATCATCATCATCATCATTATTATCATTGCCACTATTATTTATTGAATGCCTACCATGTACTGAGCACTCTGTATAGCTATGTACTAAGTTTCGAAACAGCTCTGAAAGACAGGATGTTATCATTCTCATCTTACTGTTAATGGACAGTACACTCAGAGAGGCTAAGTGGCTTGTCCATGGTTGCACAGCTGGATAAAGAGTGAGCCACATTTGAACCCAATGTTCTATGTTGCACCCCACCGGTTCTCTAATGCCTTGAGTTCCAAGGAATATCTGATAAGGTGTCTGTCCCATATCCCCAGCTGTCCCTTTGTGATGGTTAAATTTATGTGTCAACTTGCCTGGGCTAAGGAATGCTCAGATAGCTGGTAAAACATTATTTCTGGGTGTGTCTGTGAGGATGTTTCTGGAGAAGGTTTTCTCAGTATAAAGAGTAAAGAAGATCTGCCCTCACCAATACAGGCAGCAGCATCCAATCCATTGAAGACTTGGATGGAACAGAAAGGTGGTGGAAGGGTGAACTCTCTCTCTCTCCTCTCCCTCTCCCTCTCTCACTCTCTCTTTTTATTGAGCTGGGACACCCATCTTCTCCTGCCCTTGGATTTCAGAGCTCCTGGTTCTCAGGCTTTGGATGGGGGACTTACAACAGCACCTGCCTCTCCCCCTCCCCACCAGGCTTTTGATCTTGAACTAGGAATTACACCATTTAACAAGGTTCTCAGACCTTCAGACGCTAACTGAACTATTCCACAGGCTTTCCTGGGTCTCCAGCTTGCAGATGGCATGTCATGGGACTTCTTGGCTTCCATAATAACTTAAGACAGTTCTCATAATAAATCTCCCCTTATATGCACTTTTGTATATTTCCTATTGGTTCTGTTTCTCTGGAGAACTCTAACTAATAGTGCCCCTTGATCTGGTCATCTAGACTGGACCTCGCGGCAAATATCTCCCCAGAACAAAGTCAGTATCAAAAAGTATTTTTCTGGCCCTGTCTGATCCTAGAAGGGTCTTCCCATGTAGTCACCATTTTCAGCTGGGCTTGTGCATTTCATAAATACTTACTGAGCACCTATCATATGCCAGCGAGTGCCCTCGACACTGGGGAGGCAACGATGTGGCACTCACATTCTAGTGAGAGGGAGAAAAGTGAGACAAGGTGAGAGAGGGGGTCCCCCCATGCTTACCCTCATCTGCCCCATCAGGTGGACCTCCTTGAAGAGTCTGTCCCTGAGATGGGTGGGGTGGAGGTGGCCAGTGAGTCCTGGGGCACTTACCGCCTCTTGCAACCCAGTGGTCATTCTTCTTTCCCTTCTTGGTCAGCAAAACCTGCCCCCCAGTAAGAGAGTCTGGAGAGGCCAGATCCTCATGTTCCCAGACTCCCCCATGGCCAAGAAAGACCATGTGACCTGATGCCAGCCAATGGGAGTGAAGGGGAAATCTGATGAGACTTTGCGCAACGTTCTCTCTCTGCTGGGAAGATACAGGTGCACAAGGAGACAGCCCCAGCCCTTCTCCTCTTATCTTGACTTCTATTCTGTCATGTGTGGAGGTGAGCCATCCTATGACCATTTAAGAGACTTCAGGACACACTAAAGGTGGCAGAGTAAGAGGAAGGAAAGAATCTGGGTCTTTGATGGCATCATTAAGCTGTTGAATCGACACTGGACCTTGTGTTTTGAGAGAATCGTTAGTAAACTCTCATGCTTTAAAACAGTTTTAGTTGGTCTGTGATGGACACACCCCAAGATGACACCACTGGCCTCAAAGAAGCAAACAGCTCTGCTGTGAACTACGTATGGAGAAGACCACATGGCAGGGGACAGTTGGTGGCTTCTAGGAACTTAGGATAGCTTCCAGCCAGCTAAAAGCCAACCCTCAGTCATCCAGTGCAAAGAGATGAATTCTTCCCATAACCCAAGTGAGCTTGGAAGCAGATTCTCCCCCCACTAAAGCCTCCATAGGTAGTTCACAACAAAGCTGTCTGTTTCTTCAAGGCCAGCAGGAGAACCTCACTCTCCAGCTTGCTAGGAAGGACTCATACTGCAAGGCTGAATCGACGCTGTGACATCATGTGGTCTTTGTCATATTCTATTAGTCAGAAGCAAATCACGGTTCCACTTGCAAGGGGAAAGGACCGCACAAGGGCACAGCTCATTAGGGGTCATCTTAGGCAGTGGCTCCTAAAGGACTGAAAAGGCTTGGTTTAGTTCTCTGCTTATTCCTCTATCCCATCCTAAGTTTTAAATCAGCTACGGATACATTCCAACCCAGATGCGACCTCCTCCATGAAGCCTTCCTTTATCTCTCCTTTCTTTAGAGTCCCAGAGCCTATTATTTGAATTTTTGTGGAGTATCAATTTTAATGTATTTTGTTCAAAGAAACAGAATGCCTGTGTATTAATTCTCTGTTGCTGCCTAACAAATTAATCTGTTACTAGTGAATTAAAATAACACACATTTATTATCTCACAGTTTCTCTGGGTCAGGAGTCTGGGCACAGCTTGGCTGGTTATTTTGCTCAGGATCTCACAGCCTCAGGAGGCTAAGCCTTTTCAATCCTTTAGAAGCCATTGCCTGGCTGTGTGTTTGTAGGCAAGTCATTTCACTTCTGTGACTCTTCTGTCAGATGGAGATAACAATTCCTGCCACTCATGACTGACAGGAAGATCAATTAGATAACGTATTGAGTGGGCTTCTGCTGCCTTTACCAACCCAGAATCCCTCCTGCTCCTGTGGTAACCACGCTTTCCCCCTGGCGTGGGGTGGGGGCTATTCCTGCCTCCACCCTCTGTGCACACGCTTCTGGTGGAGTTGACTCAATCCCCATGACCAAGGCCAAAAGCTGTCACTGTGGCCACCATCCACCTTGAGGGTTCCAGGGATGGCTACAGGGGCCAGTTGGAACCAGTGGGATGAGACAAGGTTTTTGCTGGGAATTCTGAACTGAGACCTTGTCTATCCCTGCAAGGACATGAGCCCGTGGCAGCTGTGCCCCAACAAGAAGAGAGCTTGTGTGGGAACAGAAGAACCACGGAGGAAGCTGTGGAGAAAGATGGAAAGAGAAACGTGATCCTAGCAACATCATTTGAAAGTCTGATGTGGCCATGACTAAAACCAGATCTTTCCCCTGGATGTCTCAGTCTTATGAGACTATAAATTATGCTTCTGGCCCGAGCCATTTCCAGTCAAGTTTCAGTTGCTAACAACCAAGAGTCATAATTGACATATCTTAAAAAAAAAAAAAAAGAGAGAGAGAGATAATACAGCCTGGCATACGGTAGGTGCCCGGTAAACACCAGTAATAGAATCAGTAGTGGTGGAATTAACCTTACTTTCCCATATATTCCTTTCTTAACCCCTCTCAGTGGGAGTCACTGGAGGACCCTCATCCCTGAGAGAGTCCACTGGCCAGGTGGGAAAAGCTGCTGGTCCATCTTGCTGCCCTGGGCTTGGTGTGTGGTAGGAAAGAGACCAGAGATTCCTACTGCCTCGAGGTCACTGTGGGCTGTCTGTCACTCGGCCTCCATCAGGGGCTCCATTCGGTCTCCCAGACTATGGTTTCTTTCCTCAAGAGTCTGCCCCGAACTCCGTCCCATTCAGCTGGTCCCTGCCCTGCTCCTATTTAGCTCTCCTGGTCTCCTTCTTGGAGGCTCAAATCCTGAAACCATCAGGGTAGTTCTGATGTGATGGGGCTAGAGTCCCCTTCCCTCATTCCACAGCTGTTGATTGAGCATCTACTGTGTGCCAGACCTGCTTCTATGGACACCACAGTTCACAGAACAGATCTAATGCTACCGAGGGGAGAGAGAAAAAGCAGAAGCAAAAAGGAAGGGAGGGGAAAGAGAGAGGAAGGAGGAGATGAAGGAATGTTGGGAGGAGGGGAGAGAGAAGAAATACAGCAGAGACCTGCGGAGGTACAATGGGATTGTGGTCGTGTAGTGCTTTAGACGGGCAGAGAGGAAGACCTCTTTAAAGAGGTGGCATTTGAACTGAGACCTGAACAGGAGAAGGAGCCAGCCTTGCCCAAGTCACAGAGCTAGAAAGTGACAGAGCCAGGACAGAGTCCCCAGGATTCCTGGCTCCAGGTCACTCTTCTAGATGGTAGAGGGCTGGGAGTGAGGTTAAGCTTGGATTTTGGAGCCAGACATACCTGCCGACAAACTCAGTAACTGCACAACCCTGGGCTCATTTCTTCACTTTTTCCAGTGTTAGCGTCCTCCTCATAAGATAGAATAACTTTACCATATGAGCAGTTGTAGCAAGAGTTAACTGAGATTTATTTCTTTATTAATATTGTGGTTAAAGAGTGTGACTCCACGAAGTGCACAGCAAAATAGCCTTGTTCGTCCCTTCTACTGTCCCTGTAAGACACCCTGTAAACTTTCTCTGCTCTGCTTTCTGGATAAAGTTTTAGGCAAGTCCCGTAATTTTATCACCCTTGGAGAATAGAAAAGGAGTCTGCCCTCCTGATAACTCTTATTTCCAAGAACAGATTCAACACTAATGAAAGCATCCAGTTTAGTTTACAATCAAAACTCTCAACTTCATTTAAAATAAAACCTTGCCCACCCCAGGTGGTCCGATTCTTCACCTCTCTGTCCTGGGCTCCTCCCTTCCCTTCCCAGCCCAGCTCTCTGTGTTGGGGGAGGGAATGGAGCAGCGGAGGAGAGGGAAGCAGGTGGGCCTTGGAAAGTCTTCTCTGTTGGTTCTATGGAGATCACGTTCTGTGCCTGCTGGTCTTATAAGCTTCCAAAAGCTGACTGCTTTCCTTGGAACACATTCACAGACTCATTGGAGATCCCATTGGGGTGCTCCACGTGGCCCAGGCTCCTGACACAGAAGACACCTATTTCCTGGCTGACCTGGTACAGACCTCCCTCTCATCAGCCATTCTGGCAGCACAGCCCCTGATTCCTCACCGGGACCCTCACTTGGAAGACTGCCCTCTGAGGAGGGTCCCTTCAAGGCAGTTTTAACCCAGTTACCTCTTGAGGTGGCCATTGCCCTATAGGAAAGTCCTGTCTTCGTCAGCTCAGGCTTCCATAACAAATCACCATAGCCTGGGTAGATTAAACATCAGAAGGCTGGGAAGTCCAAGGTGAGAGTGCCAGCATGGTCAGGTTCCAGTGAGGGCTCTCTTTCTGGTTTGCAGACAGCTGCTGTCTTGCTGTGACCTCACATGGTGGAAAGCAGAGAGAGAAGAAGCAACCTCTCTCCGGTCTCTTCTTATAAGGGCACTAATCCCATCATGAGGGCTCAACCCCCCACGACCTAATCACCTCCCAAAGTCCCCATCTCCAAATACTATCACATGAGGGAGTACAGTTTCAGCATACAAATTTGGGGCAACACAAACATTCAGTCCATAACAGTTCTTTATCCAGGCACCCTGAGACAACCCTGCTAGGTCTTCAGTCTGTCTCAGCAGCTCACCTGCCCACTCTTAGAGATGCTGCCGAGGCTCTCCCACCTGCTGGGCAGCCCTTTCCCTGATGCGCCCTTGACTCTAGAGAAACAAGAGAGCAGCCAGGCGGGGCCAGCACCTCCCATGCGGGCTCCCACCAGCCCAGGGAGCAGGATGTGTGCTTGGTGCAGCCCTACCGGGTGCTACCACTCCTCTCCCCAAAACTTCTCCAGAGGAGTCTTTCCACTCACCCATAAAGAAGAGTGTGTGCCTCGCTCTGCCAACCCTGGGTATAAAACCAAAATAGTGAGAGCTCCCAGCACAAGTGGGTACCAAGAGTGGAAATGTGTTGCAGGACAGCCTTGGTGGGAGGGAAGATGTATAAATGGGAGCCTGGAAGCAAGCTCCAGGGGAATTAATAAAACACTGTCTACAGAGCAGCTTGCTACACAGCCAGAATAGTGCTAAGTGTGTAAAGACGATGTTAAATTTAACCCAAAACAATCCTAGAAGATGTCTGGGCATCTCCTAGGTGCTTGGGTCACACCACTGAAAAAAAACTGGCCGACAGAGCTGACATCTGAGAGGAAGGAGACAGACAACGTGCGATCAGCACAATGAACTGGCACAATGAATTCCTACAGCAAGTGCGTGGTGGAAGGTCATCGATGCTATGGGAAACGTTGGGCAGCAGTGTGAAGGGACCGGAGGTGCTGGGGCACAGGTGACAGCATTAAGTTGGGTGGTGTCACGGATGGTTAGATGGAGCCCTGAGGATACATAGGGGACAGCATTCCAGGCTAAGGGTACAGCTAGTGAGGAAGGAACAGATTCCCAATTTACAGATGGTGAAGCTCTAACTCAAATAAATTAAGTAATTTTTCCTATGTCACAGGAGCTAACAGATGGCAGAGCTGCTTGCTAAGAAGTAGACTGCTCTGGCCCCTCCCAAAATACTGCATCAAAACCTCTGAGATTCGGGCCAGCCCGTGGCTCACTCGGTAGAGTGTGGTGATGATAACACCAAGGCCACGGGTTTGGATCCCATATAGGGATGGCCGGTTTGCTCGCAGGCTGAGCGTGGTGTTGACAACACCAAGCCGGACAACACCAAGCCAAGGGTTGAAATCCCCTTACCGGTCATCTTTTAAAAAAAAAAACCTCTGAGATTCAAAATCATTCTGATCACTCTGAAATTAGGGATCCTCCGTTCCATAGGATGACGTATTAGTCTGTTTCTGTGGCTTATAATAAAATACCTGAAACTGGATAATTTGTAAGAAAACAAAATTATTGCTCGCAGTTTCAGAGGCTGGGAAGTCCAAAGTCCAAGGAACATTTATGGTGAGGGTCTTCCTTGGTGGTAGCTTCAGTGACACAGGGTATCACATTTCAAGAAAGGTAGGAGGGAGGGAGAGAAAGAGAGAGCGTTCTTCCTATGCTCTCCTGGTAAAGCCTCCAAACCACACCCATGACCACCATTAAACCATCAACTTAATCACCTCTTCAAGGCCCCACCTTTCAATTACCATAATAGGATTTCCAACCTCCACAGTTACAGCGGGGACTAAGCCTCAGTGAGGTTGGGGGCGGGCATGCAACCTGCAGCAGGTGAGACTCACATGCCATCCCAGTTCTGTGACTTCCTAGCTGTGGTTCTGAGGGAGTCACTTAACATCTTAGTGTCCTCCTCTGTAAACGGAAGTGTGACTGCTACAGGTGGGTGGTATTGTAGCCCCGAGCAACCCAAGCAGCAAAAATAGAAAACAGCAGAGTAAATAATGACCATTTTTCTAAAGAAGAAGGCACACAGGTTATCAGAGACGAGAAATGTCCCCGATGGATAGTACGATGCAGGTCCATGGTGCACGCTCAGCAACCATTGGCTCCCATCCCGCAGTTTTCTTTCAAAAGTCCAACGGTCAGTCCCATCCCGGACCAACCAGGACACTACGTGGGGTCTGAAAAAAGATCTCAGATTCTGGATCCCACCTTCTGTACAACTTATCACATTCCCAGCTGGTTCTAGGATTTAAAAAAGAAGAAAGAGAGAGAACGCAAGCCACGCTGCTTTCCTTCAGCAGCAGGAAGGCAAGGACTTCAAGCATCCGTCACGGAGGAAATCAGGACACTGAAGTAGGGACTTGAAAATGAGGCCGAGACTGACAAGAAAGTAGATGAAGTGTGAAAAGAAGCTCTTCTTTTATGCATTTCTACATGAGAACATCAAAAATATCACAGCTGAGACCAGCTGCACTTCCATTTGCAGAAGTAACTGTGGGACTACAAGGAGGGGACGGAGGTCACAGTGGCACTGGGCGTGGCATTTGTCTGCACCCAAGCACACACATGCACACACATGCGCACAGGTGCTGCCTCATTCCTGGGCCACACGGTGGCCATCGGGTTCCTCTTCCCTTCCCTCTGGCGCTTCCTCCTTGGGAGAGCCAAAGGACTGCTTCTGAAACACGGGTCTGACCTGTCCCTCTCAGGCTGAAAGATGGCTGTCAACTCGCCACTGCCCCAAGGAACTGGAGAGGCTCCTTCCCATGGAATTCTGAGCTCTCTGGCCTCCTCCCCAGCCACCATGCCCCCATCTGTTCCTGGCCACCGGCTCCGTCAGTGGGGACAGACTCGCTTCCTCCGTCGTCCCGCCTCTGTGCCTTTACCCACGGTGTCCTTCCTTCACTCCCACAGCAAGCACTTATTGAGTGCCTTCTGTGTACCCGGCACAGGAGCAGGTAATGGTGTATAATAATAAGAATTAGACACATTCCAGGCTTTGAAAAGGAGCCTATCCCAGGGGGAGACAAATACATAAAGAGATCATTAAAAAGCCGTGTGTGCAGGAGGAGAGCATGTCCGGGAGGGGAGCCAGGGCGAGGCGTGACAGCCGGGCAGGGGGAGGTCAGCGGGAGCAGGAGGCCTCTGCGTGGGGGAGGTTTTACGCACAGAAGGACGATCCAATGAGTGAGTATATTAAGGGGGGAGGAAGCCGGATTTCCCACTGTTGGAGAAGGATTTAGCAACACGGAAGGGGTGAAGCCAGAATAAACGCTGGTGAAGGACTGGCATCAGGCAGCTCAGGATAACTCACACTTTCAATATATACAGATAGAAACAGAGACAGACAGACACAAATGTGCGATGGGAGCGCCTGGCTGCAGCCACGCTCCGTTGATAACGAGCACACTTCACTCCCAGATCTTGGCTTCTCGGTTCCATTCTCTTCCAGAAAGAATCAGGGATTCTTGAGAAGTGGCTATTCTCAGGGCTAAGGCAGAGAATGTACAAGACGAGGCTGGAATATCTTGGACCAGAGATCAGGATTGTGTTAAAAGATCGATGGGAACGTGCCCAGAGGAGGCTCTCACCAGTGTGAAGGGCTCCCAAATGGCCGAAGTGGAGAAATCAGGGCGTCAGAACGGGGGTAATAGATCATAACCTATAGAACAGAATAGGGAACCACAGTCTATCCTGAGAAATAAATGAGTGAATGCATTTGAAATTCCTTGAGGAAGGGGATACTTACATATTTTGAATGTAATCTCCCCACGAAACACTTGTGACTTGCAAAGAGAAAGACATTTCACAGTGGAGCAGTCGGGACACAGTATCTCACTCGAATGTTCAGAGCAACGGGACAAGTTGAACCCACAAGCTCAGCATCGCTTCCGTGATGTTCCTGCCAGTGTGTGGCCTGATCTACCCTTGAGGAAACAAGAAAACATCAGCCTGAGGTGAGGGACATTCTACAAAATTTGGCCTGAAATTTTCAAGTGTCAAGGCCATCAAAGTCAGGGAAAGGACTCTAAAGGGACGTGACAACAAAGGAAACAAACAGGTGATCCTTTTGCTGTAAGGATGTTACTGGGACAATTGGAGAAACTTGGTGGGTCTGAGCATGGACGGTTTTGATGGATGCAGTGTGATTATGCAGGAGGATGTCCTTGATTATGGAAACACACTCCACAGTGCTCACAGTGATGGCAGCAGGTCAGGGACGGACTCTCAGATGGTTCTAGAAATATGTTCATACCTCCAGCCTCCTGTGAGTTTGCAGCTGTTGATATAAAAGGAAACAAGAAGAGGTGCCCCTGTGGAGCTATGCAGAGGGGTTATAGGAAAGCTCTGGGAGGAGCACCAGAGAAGATGACACCTGACATGCAGCCTAAAGAGTGATTACAAGTGTCTGGGATGGCCGTTGTGGGCCCAGGTGCCTTCTTAGTTGTGGGCCTGGGTGCCTTCTCAGTCCTGGACAGGCCGTTGCTGAGCTGCACAGGGAATCCCAGGGCCCAGGCACCTCCCTCCTGCTACTTTGCCTGCTTCCAGGAGCCGCCCTCCCCTGTGTATGAAGCTCGTTCATCTCCTCCATCTGAGTTCCAGCTGGAGGAAAGGGGCAGTGGGGCTGGGAAATTAGGTCTTGGGAGTCAAGCAATTTCCTTTTAAAAGACGTGGCCTGAAGGTCGCACATTCCATTCAGACCCATTGGCTGCAACTTTGTCTCGTGGCCTGCGGGAACAGAGACACAGGGTGGGGTAGTGAGGTCGTCCACCACGCCCCATGCTGGTTCTGTGAGTTTGGTGTCTGGTCTCGTTCCAAGGAGAGCAGTAAGAAGGTTGCACTGAGATGGCCTGTGGCCCTGCTGGGGAGGGGGGGCCCTGGCACCCTGCAGCCAGTTCTGCCCGGGCAGAGGGGCACCGCAGAGAGATGGGGTTGATGGCTGCTCTGAATAGACAGGAAAACAGCTGAGATTCCACTACTGGTGGGAGGAGACAAGAGAGCGCTGAGTGGCAGTGGCACCAGGAGACCCAGGGCTCCCATCCCCCAGTGTCCCCAGGAGTGCCAGTGCCTTCTGTCGTGACTGCCTCCCTTTCCACCTCCCCCCGCCCCCACATTTTAGTTGAGAAATGTCATGGGCTTGGGGCCAGACAGCCTGGGCTCCCACCCCAGCTCTATCCCTTGTTGCAGTGTGACCCTGGGCAGGGCCCCTGATCTCACTGGTACCACTGTGGTCAATGGCAAAACAGGATGAAAGCGTCTCCCTCCCTGGTTCAGTGAGCGTCGCCTGCCACAACCCCTGGAACATGGTGGAAGCTTAGAAAATGTTGCACAACTGCAACCTGTGGGTGTGTCTGCTTCCTGCACTGAGCCCGGGACCCCCCACTTCTCTTCTCTCTCTACCACTGGGGCCCCGCCTTGTGCTTCTGTTTCTCTGTGCTTTGGGCCTCGTTGTCTCACCTTGCCCCTGCCGTCCTCACCATGCCTCACACCCGCACTACACAAAGTGTAGTCCCCTTCTCAGCAGCATCCCCTGGAGCTTGCTAGAAATGCAGAGTCCCAGGCCCCACCCCAGACCTACTGGCTCAGAACAAAGCCTCGTTCTGACAAGATCCTGGGGGGGATCCGTGTACACGTCGAAGTTTGAGCAAAGCTCCAAACTTACATGGCTATTCCACAGCCATTACCTCGTAAGCTCTTCCCAGCTTCCTGTGTGGCAGCTGTGTAGCGAATGTCATCAACATTTTACAAATGAAGAAATGTCCACAGGGACCAAGAGGCAGAGCAGGGACTCTGAGCTGGCTCTTCTGCCTCTCGCCCAGGGTCCCTTGGCACGCCGTGGCCTGCCCTTCCTTCTCCAAGTTCAGAGAGCTCAACTGTGTTTCCATCCGTGTCCCCACCCACCTCCCCAGAGCACCTGAGAAATGACATTTAATATTGCTGCAGGTTACCTTGTCCCTACCTCAAAGTCATCAGGGGAACTGGAGAAATTAAAGACCTAGCAAGGAAGTAATTGCCAGGCTGGAAGACTTGATAATTGCCAGATGACTGGAGCTCGTGGAGAGTGGGAGCTTTGGAGATTGGCTAATTGATCTTCTTGACGTGGGCTAAAAAAAAACATCGCCACCTGCAGCAGTGGTTGCAGGGCTTGCTCATCCCAGGAGGGAAGGGCAAGATTCTGCTCCCAACAAGGTGTTGTCTGTATGTGAGGTCTCCTCCCCCACGAGTGACACAGCCAAGAGATACAGGCACAGGCTGACCTGCTTCCGAATTGTCATCACAACACTTAATGGGCTGGGGAGACCTGGGAAAGTTCTTATTCCTTCTGAGCCCCCATTCCTCTTCTATACAATGGTTTAATCACACAAATATCAGGTCCTCTGCCCATTTTTTAATTGGTTCATTTATGTTTGTGCTACAAGTTATATGAGTTTCTTGTATATTTTGGTCACTGCAGCATAATGCACGATAGGAAAGATACAGAAACACCCTAAGTGCCCATCAATGAATTGATAAAGAATTTGTTTTATATGTATACTATATATTTATGTATGAATATAATGGAATATATACTATTCAGCCTTTAAAAAAGGAGGAAATTCTGTCATTCGTGACCACATGGATGAAACTAGAGGACATCATAAGTGAAATAAGCCAGACACAGAAGGACAAATACAGCATCATCTCACTTATATGTGGCACCTAAAGTCAAATGCAGAGAAACAGAGAGTACAAAGGAAGTTGCCAGGGGCTGGGGGTAGGGGAAGATGGTGGGGGGATCCTGGTTAAAGATTACAAACTTTTAGTTATAAGATAAATAAGTTCCGGAGGCAAGTGTACAGCATGGTGACGATAGTTAATAATAATGTATTATATACTTGAAATTTGCTAAGAGAGTAGATCTTAAGTGCTCACACCAAAAAAAAAAGAGATAGTTATGTGAGGTGAAAAGTTATAAGATAAATAAGTTCCGGAGGCAAGTGTACAGCATGGTGACGATAGTTAATAATAACGTATTATATACTTGAAATTTGCTAAGAGAGTAGATCTTAAGTGCTCACACCAAAAAAAAAAGAGATAGTTATGTGAGGTGAAGGATACGTTAATTAGCTGCATAATGGTGATACAATGTGCACACATATTAAAACATCATGTTGTATACCTTGAATATGTGCAATGTCTATTTGCCAATTATACCTCAATAAAGCTGAGAGAATTTTTTTTTAATTTTAAAAACTACCAATATCCCAGGAAAGCAGAAGCATTAAATCACATGTGGAGTGACGGTCGCAGTGCCCCAGGAAGTAAGAGCTGGGCAGAGCTGGTTGTCATTAGCCCAGAGGCACCCCTTTTGCACTCTGTCTTATAAGCAGAGGTGATGATGAACAAAAACAGAGGAAACCAGCCCCGAGGAAAGCAGAGCAGACTCGAGTCAGCAGGACGACCAGGGCCACGTGAGAGTCTCGCCTCCTCCAGGAGGCCCTCCCAGCTTCTCAGGGACAACCCACTGGCCCCTCCTTTCCAGGCTTGCTGTAGCAGCTACCGTCTGAATCAGGCCACCCAGACCACCTCGAAGAAACGCACCTGGTACCCACACTCGCCTGCAGCTCACCCCACCACTTACTCAGCTTTCTATTTAGTTCTGCATCTCCTGAGCCTGACCTTGGACTTGCTCTTTGGGCTGATAATAGGTTTAGATTCTCCAAATCAGACCTTTGGTTCTCTTCCTCTCAGAACTCACCCACGAGTCTCTTGCTCCCTAGTTCTCAGGAGCAAAACACTTCCCCCAGCCGAAGTCCCCTGGGCTCAATGCTGATACAGTGACGCCTCCGTCTGTTTCTGCCACTATAACATAATACCACAGACTGGTAAATTTACAAACAACAGAAATGTATTTCTTACAGTTCTGGAGGCTGCCAAGTCCAAGGTCAAGGTGCCAGCACATTCAGCATCTAGTGAGATCTGCTCTCAGCTTCCAAGATGGTGTCTCATTGCTCCATCCTCCAGAGGGGAAAAACGATGTATCCTCATGTGGCAGAAGGGAAAGAAGGGACAAACTCAGTCCCTCCAGCCCTTTTATAAGGCACTAATCCATTCATGAGGATGGAGAGCTCATCACCTCGTAAAGGTCCACCTCTTCATACTGTTTCACTGGGGATTAAGTTGCAACGTGAATTTTGAGGAGACACAGGTATACAAACCATAGCAGGTGGGACCTGTGGTATTATCTACCCAGGACATCCCCTGCCCATCCCACCCCATCCCTCTCCAGAGTCTTCACTGGAGCCACACTTCGCAGCCCCCAGCCCCCTCTTTGAGGTCTGGGAAGCTGGCTGGATCCAGGCCCACCAGAGCTCCTCCCCAGGAATTTTCAACTAAAACAAGACATTGCTGGAGATGGGGCCACAGGACATGAAGCTTGAGAGCCGAAAGCAAACAAAATGCCCACTGTGGGAAGGAAGCCAATTTGCAGTGATTGCAAATGAACCCAGGAGCTGGGGGAAGCAGGAGCTGGGCTGGTGCTGTCACCCTGGCTCTGTGCTCCTGTCTGCAGCAGGGTCTACACGCCCCTAAATTCCCTCCCAAGTGGCTGCCAGGGACAGCTGGAGAAAAGAGGAGCTGTGTATAGTTTGGAAGGTGGGAAGGAGGCAGAGGACATTCTTCTCCAGGACGGACAGGTGCGGAGCTGCCTGGCAGACCACAGCCAGCCTTGCTGACCACCACGGTCTGAGAACACCATCAGACACTTGGCAGTGGGTCCGCAGAGGCAGCAGTGACCATAGAGGGGACACGTTTCCATGGCTCTGCTTCTTGAGGGTGCCTTTCTGACGGACCCACTCCAGCCCTTTTGTACGGGGCTAAGCCACTCATGAGGGCCTCCAGACCTGCCTGCCCGGCTCCTCCCACCCCCACAGACGCCAGGATTCCCATTTACGCTCCTTGGCACAACACTCGCTGAGGCACCTTCTTCCTGCCTGGGGTGGACTGATGCGGGATGGATGTTTCACCTGATTCTGGTGGCTCCCGGCCCAGCTGAGACCCTCATCTGTGGCTGTCCTGCCCCCTTTTAACCCCTCGATCCGGGCTCCAACTCTTGCCTCTCAAAAGCAATGACGAGTGATCTTCAAAAACGTGAAACAAACATGCAACTCCTCACTGCTTTTCATCACCGTCAGGAACGAAGTCCTAACTGTTCCCTGTGGCTTACCAGACCCTCCGTGATGTGGGTCCTGTCTGTCACTCTGACCCCATTCATCCTAGAGCCACAGTGGTCATCCTTCCCTTCCTGAAACTATTAAACCCATTCTGTGCTCAGGGCCCTGTGGTCTGGAGAAACTTCCCGGCTGTTCAGGGGTGAACTTCATCTCACACTGCAGGTCTCAGCTGCAAAGCACCACCCCAGAGAGCCCTGCCCACCCCTCCACTTGTTATTCCAGAACCTAGCTTAGATCTAGGCAGAAAGAGGAGGGGTGACTATCTGCTGGGCGATTCACACCTGCCCCCTGGCTCAGTCCAAAGGAAAAGGCAACAGGGCCTCAGAGGGGCCACTGGCTCCTGCTCCATCATGTGACTCCCACTGGGATTCCAAGTCACATGGCCAGAGGTGGTACTTTTTATTTCTGCTCATATCTCCCTGAGATCCCCATACAAAGGTGTTCAGAGGTGTCTAGACCACTGAAGTCTGGATTTTCAAAGGTCTGAGGAGCTCAAGGAACCACTGGCCCAAGCCCTTCATGTCAGAGATGAAAATGAGGTCTCGAGCGGGGACAAGGCCCACTTAAGTCCCCAGCAAGTGAGCGCCAATGCCTCATGGTTCCAGAAGACACGAGGATGCAACATAAAAAGCCAAGATGGGATTCTTTGCCTGCACTCTCTCCTTTAACTCTCCTGCATGTGTGACCTGAGCCCAGTGGAGGCAGGAGACAAAGGTCAGTCCTCACTGGCTTATTTATCTAGGCTGCTTAGCAAACCACCCGGAGCTTAGTGGCTTAAAACACCATCAGTTCACCATTTCTCATAATTCTTCCTCAGCACTGCATGAATCCTCCTCAGTGCCCAGGGCTTCACGTATGGGGCACAGAGATCCTTAGCACCAGGTCCCAGGCTGAGGGGGGCTCAATCTCTCATTGGCTGGGCAGCAACGCTACAGTCTCTGTGGGGTCAGCTGGCTCGCCCAGGCCACCGCCTCCAACCATGTGCTTGGCCACGGAGCTTTAGTTCTCCTCTGAGTGGCCCAGTTCTCCATGTGGTGTCTCGTCTTCTGAGACCTCTGAATGTGGCTTCTCCTGTCAGCCAATAGCCTGGGCATCCCTAGAACAGGGCAACTGGATCCCAAGAGGAAAAGCCCCAGTACACCAGCACTTTAAAGCCTTTGCTTGCATCATGATTGTTAATGTCCTATCAGCCAAAGCAAGCCCCATGGCCAAACCCAGAGTCGACATGATATGGGGAGTGAACACCAGGAACAGTGGTTCCTTCTGGACGCCTGTGTGTTAGTCGTCCCCAAAACAGTCAGAAATGTCTCCCGCCCAGTGCCTGGCCCGGGCTTTGTGCTGGGGAAGCAGAGATTCACTAGACGTGGTCCTGAGCTAAGCGAGGTTCTGTCTCTGGCGGTATTGGAGACTGAATACCCTGAACTATCCTCTCATTGAAAAACACCTGCGAACACTGAACACAGTTTTACAGTGTTTCCAATGCAAACACAGACGAAAATTCAAAAAATTCTCCGAGGCCAAAAAACAAAGTGAAAAAGGAAGCCAGAGAAAGAAGCCGTGAGAAAGTCGGCTTTCTGCAGGGGACGTCTGCTGGGCCCCAGTGTGTCTGGGCCCCGGTGGACCCTGGTGGGCCCCGGTGATAGCCACATACCATGCAGGAGAAAAAACAGGGTGGGCCAGTGGTGGTGCATCTGACAGAGATTCTAAACCAAGCTGGAATCCCAGAGGGCTAGAATCTATTCCATATGTGTGAACTAGAAAGAGAAATAAAAAGCATATCCTGCAGAAAGGCAGCAGGAAAACCTGCCCATCTCTGCCTCAGCACTGAGTAGAGAGAAGCAATACCTCCCCTAGAATTCATAACCACCAACCAGCTCTCACATATATGTGCAGACCAAACTATTATTTCTTGTGTGGTTCAAAAAACCTTGTGTGCTTGGGCTGCCATAACAAAATACCGTAGACTGAGCAGCTTAAACAGAAATGTATTTTCCCACAGTTCACAGTTCTAAAGGCTGGAAATTCATGATCAAGTTTCCAGCAAGGTGGGTGCCTGGTGAGGGCCCTCTTCCTGGCTTGCAGAAAGCACCATCTCCCTGTGTCCTCCAACGGCCTTTCTTCTGTGCACACATGGAGAGAGAGAGAGAGAGAGAGAGAGAGACATATCTCTGGTGTCTCTTCCTCTTTTTATCAGGACACCAGTCCTATCAGATTAGGGCCCCACATTTAACCTTATTTACCTCCCTAAAGGTCCTATCTCCAAATACAGTCACATTGGGAGTTCAGACTTCAACGTAAGAATTTGGGGGGAACACAAACATTCAGAACATAGCAGACCCCAAGCTTAGAACTTATTTTAAAGTGAAGCAAATATGAATCATTTCTAGAAGAACACAACTTTGGGGCCGGCCCGGTGGCGCACTGGATAGTGCGCCTCTTGGGAAGCGCGGTGGCGCTCCCGCCCGAGGGTTCGGATCCCACATACAGACCGGTTCCCGCTCACTGGCTGAGCGAGGTGTGGGAGCAACACCGAGGGTTGCGATCCCGTTGCCGGTCCCCGGTCCGGTACGGGGGCAACACTGAGGGTTGCTATCCGTTGCCGGACACGGAAAAAAAGACAAAAGACAAAAAAAAGAAAGAAGAACACAACTTTATTTCAGTACGCAAAGAATTCCTGCGGGTAAATATCCAAAGAACATGAGTTCAATATTTAAAAAAAATCTCAGAACACTTAAGGAAGCCACACACTATGAATGTAGAATCAAACCACAAATAATTGGGTACAATATAAAACTGGTGCATTTAATGTTTAAAGGAATAAAAAAAGGAAAATTGCTCACATGAATAAGGCATCGGAGATAATAAAAATGAACAAGCAGACCTAAAAGGTAGTACTTTTCCAAATAAAAATAAAATAACTGAAATTTAAAATTCAATAGGGGGGTTAAAGAACAGACTGGCTGCAGACAAAGGGAGAATTCATGAATAGGAAGATAATTCTATAGAAATTATCCAGAATGGAGCGTGGAGAGACCAAGGTGAAAAGTATAAAAGCGAGATTAAAAGACAAGGAGACTTTATGAAAAGACTTACAGTTCTATAATCAACGTTTTAGGACAGAAGTTTTAATTTTTTTTTCAACAAAAATTTTTAGAACAATGAAAATGGGGAAGGAGTAATCTGTGAAGAGGACATGTCTATGGATTTTCTTGACATGATGAAAGACAGATGAAGATTCGGGAAGCCCAGCACATCACAAGCAGACCATTCTGACCATTATAAAACCAAAGAACACCAAAAACAAAGAGGAGATTCTAACAGCATCCAGAGACGGAATATAGCGATGACCAAAGATAGAAAATTGACTTCTCAACAGCAACAACGAAAGCCAGAAGACAGTAGAGTAATACCGTCAATGTGCTATATTCTAACAGCATCCAGAGACGGAATATAGCGATGACCAAAGATAGAAAATTGACTTCTCAATAGCAACAACGAAAGCCAGAAGACAGTAGAGTAATACCGTCAATGTGCTATGAGAAAATGTCAACCGAGAATTGTATATTTGGCGAAACAATCTTTAAAGACAGAGGGCACCATAAAGACATTTCCAGACAAGTACAAATTGAATGCATTTATGACCCACAGCCCCTCATGGAAAGAAATTCCGAAGGAACCATCTCAGGCAGAAGAAAAAAGTCATCCTTCTGAAGGCTGAAAGGCTTCAGAAGAAAGAATGAGTTACAAAGTTGGGAAATACATAGGCAAATCTCAGCAAACTTTGTACAAAATAATAATCTCTGACAGCGTTCACTTATTCATCCATTTATTTATCCCACACGGGTTTCCTGAACACCACCTGGTCCTCAGGCTTGCATGGACTGTGTCACAAAGAGAATAGGCTTGCATAGAAAGCATGCATCAGTGACCTAACCGTCAGCGAACATGTCCATTGTATTATGATTTCTCGATAGTTACAAAGTGTAAGGTACCTCACTAATGATGGAAAGATGACTGGGAAGACAATGGTGCGTTGGGTGTGTGGACCGTCCCCACTGGAGGGTGAGTGACATAAAGGCTCAGGACTCACGCGTGCTCCCTCTTTGCTGCCGTAGGACGGGGACCGGGAGTGTTCCAGGGGAGGCTGAAGGGTGTTCCAGGGGAGGCTCAGACCACTTCCATCTGCAGGAGGCAGGGAAGGCCAGAGCTGAGCCTTATGAGACGGTGAGAACTTAGGGACGAGGCCGGGAGAGGGACAATGAACAGCATCGTGGAGCCTTTGTGGTGCCATCCAGAGCCACGCTTCCATGTGCTGCTAGGGATGGAAATAAACAGTGCATTGCAAAGCAGCTTCCAATCAAAGACACTGGGAAAGCTCACATATTTTAATCAGGTTACTCCATATTGGAAAGTTTTACTAATAATGTAATTAGTGTTGTATATGTGGAATTTACACACAAAAAATTGACGTCATTGTTTATGATAGGAAGAATAGGAAAACAATCAAATTGTTTGGGTAGGGAAATTATGGTACTCAATGAAATAACATGCAGGAAATACCAATGGTTTGTTATGTTAGAGTATATAATGAAGATATAATATTACAGGAACAGTGTGATTACAATTCAGTGAAAGTATCTATGGGGAGAATAAAAGAGAATGGGAGAAAATATTCCCAAATGTTAATGGTTATTTCTCATTAGGGAGACTATAAATGATTTCCATTTTTCTACTTCTCTGTATTTTTGTGACCTCCTTAAACAGATATGTATTGTTTTCATGATGAAAAATAAACACTAAGTCATAACTTTGTCATGTTTCATAGGACACGTGCTGGGTATGGAATGGGATTTTACCCCAAAAGCACCAGGAGAGAACTTCTCAGGCTCTTTCCCCACCTGCAGAAGTGCTGGAACTCCAACTCTGACCAATTTCATTCTTCTGCTCAGAGCAGGATCAAGTCCTGTGATCTCCATCCCCTGAGCTGTCCCACCATGCTCCTAAGAGCGAACGGGTTTTTAGGTCTGGGGAGGTTCAGGCATTCCTGGCGTGGCTTGGAGCTGGGCCCCAGCCTCCCCCAGCACTCACCTGGTGCGCTGCAGGCGCCTCTCCACCACCCACCTGCACAGCTCCCACCTTCTCATCACGCCTGCAGTGCATGCTGTGAGGCACCACCGCGATCCCCTCCAGCACTGAAGGATCTATTCCCCAAGCTGGGAGTGTTGTCAGCTGTCAGTCCTCCTCAGCAATCACCTTAGTTCAAGAGAGTCAACTTGTCAGAGGGCATGTCACCTTGCTGGTCAGTCCATGTCCAATAACCTATAAATAACTGGAGCCTAAAGGCCAGCTTCCCTTCTCCAAGTCAGAACAACTCTGAGGGGCATCCCAGCTGCAGAGCTCCCAGTGGCATTGGTGAAAGGTGTATTGTGACTGACCCCTCAGCTCCTCCTGTTGTTCAATCCCTCTTCCTGTCCTTCCTCCCACAGAGGCGGCCTCCAGAGCACTCCCTAGAACGCTTTCCGCACGTTCACGTCCATCTCAGGGTCTGCTTGCCAGGGAAGCTGCCCAGCGACACCTGCCGAAATCCCCCACCCGTGTCCCTCTGAGATGTGCACACCAAGGGCCTCTTTCTGCCTGACATGCTGATTATCCCACAGGCTGTTGTCACATTCACCCTGGAGTCCTGATGCCAGGCTTCACTCATACACCAGCCCCCTACTCACGGCCCCTATAGGCCTGTGATTCCTTCTTCTCAGGTGATTTTGAGGGTTTTTTTGATGATATACTTAACAAGCACTTACTATTTACCAGATATCCTGCTAATTTCAGTAAACAAAAAACAGACATAGTTCCTATTCCCATTGGGCTCTCAGATCAGTACAAGAAACAGACATTAATCAATCAATCATGCAAATTAATGTATATTAGTTTGAATCATATGAAAACGACAATATTAATCCGTTCTAATTTATAAAGCCAACACTTTCATATGGTTCAACCTAAAAGTCATAAATATTCATAAAACCCCACACTTACTTTCCTAGCTTGAGCAATAAACCAATACTGAGAATTCTCCCTGTTTTTTTGGGTGTTTTCCCCCCATATGTGCATTTGTCATAATCCGTTCTAATTTATAAAGCCAACACTTTCATATGGTTCAACCTAAAAGTCATAAATATCCATAAAACCCCACACTTACTTTCCTAGCTTGAGCAATAAACCAATACTGAGAATTCTCCCTGTTTTTTGGGGTGTTTTCCCCCCATATGTGCATTTGTCATTTTTTAAAGTAAAAGCACATGTACATAAAAAAACTTCACTGAACACTGACTTTCCCTTTAGTTCCTTGCATCTTATGTGTTGCAACTAATGTTGAGATTGAAATTGAAAAGTGAGTTTGGAAACTCCAATCAGAGCTAAGCGAAAGAAAAAAATAAATAAATAAATCCCCAAATGTGCCCCAGCTATTTCTGCTGATGTGCATTTTTTTCTGACATTTCCTGACAACCAGCATTCAATGGGTTTCTCTCCCCACCTGCCTCCAACCCGCCGCTCCAACAGTTGGTCAATATAATGATGATGTATTGCAACTGACACTGACATAAGCAAGTGGGACTCCGCGTGGCCACTCCAGCAGTAAAGCAAATTTCCAGCAGACAGGGGCAAGCGCAGAGGTCTCAGAGGACAGCCCTCAGCATGCCTGGGCAAGGAGCCATGCGGGCATTCTTGAAGGGACACTGTGCAGAAAACTAGAAGGAATGGAATAGGAGAGAAGAGTGTGAGAAAGGATGGGGCCTCATGGTGGTGGCAACTATCGTGCATGGAGGTTGTCCAAGGACGGCTTCTCATCTCACAATTAGGTGTTGTGCACCTCCATGAGCTCTTTCTAAGTGTTTGCACAAAACTCTAATACCTTCCAAGACACAGAGAGAGGCCGAGTTCATTTGGGGCACCACTTGAACTGATGACATGTCCTAGACATTAGGGTCCTGCAGAGCAGGACTGGGTCTTAGGAAAGACTGTGTAATATAAGTAGAAAAGGAAACACAGGCCATGCCTCGACCACTGGTCTTTCCAGGCCAGCAGAGATTCACGTGGGTTTTTCTTCTTGTTTTTACAAACACTTCCTTTCTACTTGGACAAATGTCGTTCAGCATGTCTCTGATGAGACTGAAGCCATCCAGCAAGGAACGGTGAGGGGACTGAATCCCGAATTCTTGACCAGCCACTTACCATGCCCGGAGTCACTCTCACCAGATCCCCAACAAAGCTCCACGTGACAATCACAGAATCCAAAGCCACCTTTATTTTTTAAAATAAACACACTGTGGTTTATTTATACAATTGAATATCCACAAGAGAAAATGGTGGTACGATAGCGAAACACATTAAATTAAATGAAATTAAAATACAAAATTGTTGAGTAGAAGACACAAGTTCCAGAAGAATGAATATATCCAGTATTATTGCACTTATGTAAAGTTTTTAAAAGGCAAAATTAAATGATATATTGTTTGGAGATACATCAATAAATTACAAAAGGTATAAAGGAAAGCTAAGACATGATTTTCACATGCGTGTGCACGCGCACACACACACACACACACGTAACCCTTTGGCAGGAGGGATGGCAAATCCACCTGGATGGTGCAGGGAGGGGGTCGGTAGCCAGGATTACATTTTCATTGTGTGTGAAGGAGCGTGATAATGGACCTCTAAGAAATACTAAAACACCTCTAATTTCCCTTCTATTCTAGGACTCTAAAATTCTCAAAGATTTAATAACTTAGGTGTCAGAAATTATTTGGGACAAAACACTATAACTTTTCTTGGCATTCACTGGCAGTCCTCCTCTTGCTCTTCTGTGGTAGACAGACTTCAAAAATGCCCCTGAGATTCCCCTTCCCGGTACATACCCAGGTCCTTCTGATGCCAAACGAAGGCCGGGCTGTTTCAGTTCACTATATGCTGTGCAGTCGTGCAATGCAATTGTCCTAGACTCTCATTATTTGCTTTGAAATGCTATTTGCAGGTTTGTAACAACCTGCTGGCAAGCATATTTTTAACTCTTTAAAAGTATAACACAGTCTTTGTGAAGGTCCTATGTAAGTATTGACGTAAAATTTAGAATGAATCCAGTGCTCCTATTTGAGTGGGTTACCATTATTCATACAGTTGTTCACATCTACTGAGCTGTTACCACATGCTGGACACTGTTTGGGACATGGGAAAATTTTGGTGACCTCGATAGACAAGGTTCTGGTCTTTCAGGAGCCCACAGTCTAATGGAAAAGAGAGACAAGTAATTCTATGCTGAGTGCAGGACATTAAATGCCAAAGAAGGCAAATTCAGTGGGTTCCAGGGCTTGAGATGGCCTGGGCGATGTAAGCGAAGGTTTCACAGAGGAGATCAAGTGGGAGAAGAGCTAGGAAAGGCTGCAAGGAACAGCGTTTAGAACAGGGAACAGCACAAGCAAAGTCAAAGAGGTGCAGAGATTTCAGTGTTCAGGGAATGAAAGTACGTAGGTTCTTATGTCTGAAACTCAAGGTATAAGTAGAGGAATCTCAGAAAATACCACTGAGGCCAGGCCTAGAAGACACAATCTCATGTGTGAGATACATATTCAACTAAGTTAATTCTGTGTCTTCTAGAACAGGGGTCAGTAATCTTTTTCTGTATAGAACCAGATAGTAAATATCTCAAGCTTTGCAGGCCACATGGTCTGCGTCACACAAAGCAGTTGTAGAAAGTACGTAGACAAATGGGCATGGCTCTGTGGCCAATAAAATCTCATTTTCAAAAACAGACTTTGAACTGGATTTAGGAGGCAGACCATTGTTTGTCACTCTCTGTTTTAGAAGTATTATGCCGTTTGGGGGCTTTGCTAATTTTATAGGAGGGTCCAATTTGCAGCAATGAATGAAGATAATTTACCTGAACACTCTGCAAACAGCTTCCACATGTAATGCGATTTTCCTAGACTCCCTATATTTGCTTTAAAATGCTATTCTCAGGTTTGTATTAACCTGATGGCAATCATATTTTTCCATGATTTTGTGGTGATTTTTCAATTATGATGATTGCAATTACTCAATTGTGGTTCCATCTGCCCTACTTGCTTTTGTGGTTACAGGGAAGATCAGCACCACCACTTGGATGGAACCATACAATGTTGGAGCTCGAAGGGACATGCAAATTGTACGATCACATGCATTTTATAGATGAGGAAATGGAGATCCAGAGGGGTGAAGGACATCCCCAAGGTCACAGAACTAGCGTGGCACACAAACACAAAAAATTGTGTTATAAAGGCCTGCATTTGTGGAATGCCCACCTAGTGCTAGCAACTGGGCTGGAGGCTTTACGCACTCAATTCCAAACCCACCCACTGCAGTGCTGCTCCTGCAGATGGTTCTCAGAGAGTGGACCTCAAAGGAACCCTGCCTTCCAAGACTCTACCGAGTAGTGGAAATGGGAATTGCACATGAGCATCTGTGTGGAGAACAGCACATGCCAGAGTGGCCTCTGGAGAAGAGCAGCAGGTTTAGAGGCTGACTGACGTGTTCAGCATCCCAGTTCTGTCCTGGTTGTGAGATCCCCAGTAGGTCTCTTAACCTCTCTGAGCCCAATTTTCTATCATGCATGGTTGCTCTGACAGTTAAAGAAGGTCACTCACCCAGGGACAGGAGCAGGGCCACAGCTTTGCCAGGGCCTCCAGCACTGCATGATGTTCACCAATGTCTTCCATGCTGGACAATTAACAGCTGGAGCTTACTGAAATGATTTAGTGTGAGTCTGGACCTTCAAGAGTTCAAAATCCACTGTAGCCAAGTCCCTTCTTGACCCACTGAGCTCTTCAGAGCACAATTACTGAAAATCAGCCCGGCTCAGACTCAGGCTGGGGACTGCGAATCTCCCATGACTTCACAGTGCTCTAGCAAGATCACACCCACGGAGGATGCTTATGTGATGTGGGTGTCAATGCCAGCCTGTGGGTGTCAGCTGGAACTGGAACTCTGAGGCCAGGAAGGACATCACTCATCCCTTGTAGGCTGACCTCAAGCAGCCCCAAGGCGCCTGAAATGTGCTGAGAGTTCTGCAAACATGACCTCCTGTGGCCCCCTTCATCCCCTGAGGGTCATGCAATAGTTAACTTGGGTTGTCAATTTGATTAGGGATACCTCTCGACAGCTGGAAAAGCATTATTTCTGGGTGTGTCTGTGAGGGTGTTCCAGGAGGAGATTAACGTATTGGTTGGAGGACTGAATGGGGAAGATCACCTCCAGGAGGGTGGTCTACGAGTAACCCAGGATCCCCCCACCCCCAGCCCCTCAGCTCCTAGTCACTCAGAGTCCAGAATCTTTGCTACTTCCAATCTGCGACGCTTCCCTAGTGCCAGATGCCACATGGGAAGGGAGTTCAGCTGCCAGCATCTCACTGAACCAACAAGAACCTCCAGACCCTGAAAAGCCCCCAGCCCAGTGCTGCAGGCCAGGTCATCCTTCCTCATTACAGACTGGGTGTCCCGCCCTCTGCAGCGCTGCCCTGGAAGCGGCTGGGAGGAGCCGGATTCCTGATCCTACAGCCTTGCCTTGTTCTTTGTAATCAGAGTAACGCCGCATGCCCTGAGTCTGTCTACTTAAAACGCGCAGGGTTCTCTGAAACGTGCAAGGATGATGATGAATGGGGGGCTTGGGCCCAGCCTCATCAAGCCCATGCGTCTTCATAACCTGGTAGCGGAGCCACAGCTGCAGAGAGAACGGGCGGGAGCGAGGCCGGTGCTGGGAGACAAGTCGTCTGTTCTGGTCTGTGCTGAGCGTACAGCTGGGCCTTTGGTAAGGGGCACCTGGGGCAGGTCCCCAGCACATGGCAAGCCAGGGAGGCTGTGACCATGGAGGTGTCCAGGGGATGGGACCCAAGGGTGACTCTGGGCTTCTCCACAAGCTCTGGGACCTTGGCTTCCTCACCTGAAAAAGAGGATGATAGTGATCCTACTAAACCCAGAGAATAGTCAGGACCAAGTGAGAAAATTCACAGAAAGCTCCTAGCCTGGTGCCTGGCTTATAATCGGGGCTGAACACATTTTATTTAGAAAGGAGAAACAAATTTAGGGCCAACATAGGCGAGGAGGCCTGTGGCGACCCAGCCGTGTTGCCATCGACCTTTCCTCTCTGCTCGGGTGTCCAGTGATGCATGACATGTCCTCACGTGAGCTTCTGCATTTGGTCCTCACACCAGTCTTGTAGAAGAGCATAATTAGCCACCCTGTGGCTTGTGAAAAGACAAGCTTGAAGGTGTGAAGTGCCTGCTGGAGGTTACCCACAGAGCTGCCTCCTGCGCGAGTGGAGACAAAGCTCACGCAGCAGCTTCCAGCAGCTCACGGGGGATTTAGGGTTGAAAATCAGCAATGATGAAAATTGATAACTTCAGCTATTGTAGACTGTGTTACTGCTGACAAAATAATAATCATTGTCACAATAATCCCACCATGTTACTTTACTGAAGCCTCTTGGGGGTGCGCCGCAAATGCATATTGGGTAAATGGAGCCTGAGGTTCATTACATTTACACGTGGGTGGGGGGGCTGAGTCTGGAAGACTGAGTGACTTGCTTGGGACCCAGTTGCAGAGTGTGGGAGGCAGAACTCAAAGGCAGCTGTGTGAGGGCTCCATGCCCAGGTTCACACAAGCATCTGGCTAAACTGCTATAGAGGGGCCCTGGGATGTGTGGCCTTGTTCAAATTCTGTTTGCAGGGAGCTGGAAGCCAACTTGTGGAGGTGAGCCCAGCAGTGCGTTTTGACACTGAGAGCCTCTGACCTCATTTACTCCTGGGCAGATCCCCAGCCTTGGCCTGCCCTGCAGGTACTGTGGAGAGCTGCAGCGCTCTGTGGGAACATGCGTCATGTAATATAGGAAAACCTGCTGGGAATTTTTCCTTATTGGGCAGTCTCTCATTTCTTTCTTCTTTTTACTCTCTAAGCTTTTTCTTAAAATTCAGTAGCTAATTCCGATATAAAGACTGGAAAGAGAGATGCATATGAGTTTCAGTGTATTATTGAGCCAAGTTTTGAGCCCCTTGTGCAAATAATCGTCAGATCAGAGCTAGAAAAGCCCTGGGCCAGTATGCAGCCCAGACTTATTTTACAGGAGGCTTCCTTTTCCGACTGAACCCAAGCAGCCCGAGGGCAGTAGCACACACTTTGCTGCTGTTTCTCCTCCTCTGTCTCATTCTCTCTGCTCCCTCACAGATACTTGACCTGCAGCCAAGCCTGCATCTGCAGCTCTGCCGTGGGGAGACCCAAACTTAGATGCTTAAAAAACAGTGTGTGGGGCTGCCCTGTGCCCGTCTCCTGGGCAGTGAGGAATGTCAGGTACATGCTCTGGCTGAAGAACACTCATTAGAAGTCACAAGGTGGGGCTTCCGGGAAAGCTCTTGGAAAATCCCAGCCTTTCTTCCTTCCCTGCATGGACCAGACATGATGCCTCAAGCAGCTGTGGCCCTCTGTGGCCACCTTGAGAATGGAAACCACCTGCCAAGGACCCAGAGCACAGTAGAGCTGCCACGCCCACAGTGCGTGTTCTGGAACGTGACCCCGACTGCGTGGGGCCAGAACCCAGCTCTGCTGTGGGATATTGGGTGAGTGGCTCAGGCTCTCTGGGTGCCATTTCCTCCTCTGCAGAGGGGGCCTCCAGCAGAATGTGCACTCTCTAGTGCTTGTGGTTACAGTCCTCATTCNAGGCTAACAGATGCAATATAAATTTTAACTTCTTTCAGGAGCTCATTCAAAACGTACAAATTATGATAGCTGCTCTGTACTGAGTGCTTTCTGGGTACTAGGCTTTTAAATGACTGTGATCGTGTTCATCTTCCAGACAGTGGGGCTCCATGTCAACACCATCGCCTCGAGCTGTCTGTTAAACAGAAGCTGCCCTGGGCCTCTTCCAAGGCCACCCAGCAGTGCAGTAAGAGACAAGGCGCTGCTGGAAGGCTTAGGGTCCTTGGTGGGAAGAAGTCCTGCAGATACACAGTGACTGTCCTCAAATGCCTGAAGGGCTGCCCAGTAGACAGGGCACTAGACTTAGCCCAGCAGGACTGCTGGATCTCTGCTGAGGACACACTCAAAGGGCCTAATTAAAACTGCTTTCATAGAGGGACTGTGTTGGGAAAATAGAATAGTTTGGTCAGGGCCCACGCCTCGGTCCCGTTGGGTGTGGTTTAGCACTTCCATTGTAAGCAAATTGTGTGTGTGTGTAGTTAGTGTACTTGCGCACCAATGTATCTTTTTAGTTTTCTTGCTATTCCTGTGTGTGTGTGTGAGAGAGAGAGAGAGAGAGATAGAGAGAGAGAAGGAGAGGAGTAGTTTTGATGAAGCAGGCAGGCGGGCATCGGCCTCGGGTGTCCACCCCATGTAGCCATGCTTTCCAACCTATGGCTCCACTTTTGGCCGGTTACCTAGCTCATAGACCTGCGTGAAGGGGTCTGGTGACCCAGCCTGGCA
>NW_007730783.1:15929-26972 GCF_000696425.1 Galeopterus variegatus | reverse complement strand
GAGAGAGAGAGAGAGAGAGATAGAGAGAGAGAAGGAGAGGAGTAGTTTTGATGAAGCAGGCAGGCGGGCATCGGCCTCGGGTGTCCACCCCATGTAGCCATGCTTTCCAACCTATGGCTCCACTTTTGGCCGGTTACCTAGCTCATAGACCTGCGTGAAGGGGTCTGGTGACCCAGCCTGCCATATGAAGGGTTCGTGACCCAGTCTGTGAATGGGCTTGAGGGGTCTGGGAGCTCCAGACCCAGCCCTAGCTCAACCATCAGCCCAATCAGCATGATTACTGGCAGGTAAAAGAGCCTGACAACTGGCATGGTCGCCTAGCCGGAACACCACAACTGACATAGTCATGGTCAAGAAGCTTTACAATAGGCGTCACCACCAACAGGATTAAGTAGCTCTGCAACTGGCTATGTCGATAGGATTTCAGACATTAGCCACCCCCTAGCCAGACAGACTGTGTGCAGGGACGTGGGCAGAGTAGAGGCACCAACGAGCTACCCCCAGGTACTCGCAGGGGTGGGAAACTATTGCCAGCCCAGCCTGTGGAGGCCGGAGGAGAAGGGGGTGAGAACAGCCGTGGATAGGGTGCCGTGGATAGGGCGCCAGACGGGAGCAGTGGCAGAGGCAGAGGAGCATGGCCATGCCAAGATCACTGCCCAGCAGGAGGGAATGGAGGACCCATACGCTGAACAGATACTCCAGGAGCCAAGCCGGGCCTCCCTTTTGTGAAACCCAACCAGAAACCATAGAGGTCAGCTTCCCAGGGCACGGAGCAGGGCAGAGGAGAGTGCAGGACGGGTCTGGGGGCAGAAGGGGAAAAGCTGGTGTGTGAGTTCAGTGGAATGAGAGCATTGGGTAGGGGCTGGGCAATTTGAGAGGGAGCTGGAGGTCTTCAAGGAAAGACTGGACGAACACACCACAGTTACCATCAAGGTGTTCCCAGTGCTGGGTAGATGGACCCTCAACCTCATGGCACATCAGAATCATTTAGGGAACTTTAGAAAACTACAAATGCCTGGGTCTCACCCCTGAATGGGAACCTTCTGGACAAGCTCAGGCACATGCATCCAAAAAGGCTGCACAGTTGTGGTGCCAGGATGGAGAACCCAGAGTGGTGGATGGGAGCTCTGTGCTTTGAGCCCAGGCCCTGACCGGGAGAGGAGAGCAAAGGTCCCAGGTCTGCCACGAAGCAGCTGTCCTGTGTTTTGAGAAGCTCTTTAGCCTCAGAACCTCTAGTTCCTCACCTTCTAAATGAGGGTCTCCAGCTCACCCCGAGGTGTCAGGAGCCTAAGACAAGCCAAGAGCCTGGCACTGGAAGCAGCTCCTGCCCTTCCCCTCCCTGAACCCGGCTGCCTGGGCTCAAATCCCGCTCTGACACTTTGTGACCTAGGGTACTGTCTCACTCTCTCTGTGCCTCGTTTTCTCATCTGTAATGCTGTGGTCTGAAGGTTTGTCAAAGTTCACATTGGAGGCGTGATTTGCAATGTGGCAATGTTGAAAAGTGGGACCTTAAAGAGGTGATCAAATCGTGAGGACTGTGCTCTCATGAATGGATTAATGCATTCGTGAAGTAATGGGTTAATGATTTAATGGGTTGTCACGGGTGTGGACTGGTGGCTTTATAAGGACAGCAGGTGAGCTCACTGGGTGTTCTCGCCCAGCCCTCGCCCTGTGATTGCCTGCGTCGCCACGGGTCTCCGCAGAGTTCCCACCAGAAGGCGGCACTCATCAGATACACCCCCTGGACTGCGAACTACCTAGACTCCCAAACTGTGAGAAATAAATTTCATTTTCTTATAAATTACCCAGTTTCAGGTATTCATTATCAGCAACAGCAAAGTGACTAATTCATGTGATATGGCGGAGACAATGGCATCTGACCTGTGAGACTGTGAAGAGCCCACGAGTTCATTCTGTCCAGGGCTCAGACCAGCAGCTGGCACGGGGGCTGGTCCGCTCTTACTGCTGCGGCTGCTCCACGTTCCCCTGGCCCAGCAAGGGCAGGGGTAGAAATCAGGCAGCAGAGGAGCAGTCAAGGGACTGGGGATACTTAGCCTGGAACATGTTTTGGGGGTCAGAGGGTGACTGTCACCTTCAGATTCTGGAAGTGTGGTCAGGTGGAGGAGAGGTTGGATCTGTTCTCTGTGGCCTAAAGCTCAAGGCAAAGGCCAGTGGGTAGAAGCAACAGGAAAGCAAGATTCAGGTCAATGTAAGGAAATACTAATTTTCTTCTGCCCAGGCTTCTTTTCTCTCCCTCCCGCTCCCACTTCCATGGGCATGTGTGTGGTGAGCATGTACCGAGCACCATGCCCGTGGCTGGTGATGTAAGTACTGAGCCGCCTTCCCTGTGCCTGTGGTCCAGCAGAGGAAGGCAGGGCTCACGGCCCCGCCTCAGGGTCCCCTGGCTCCCATAGCAGCCTGTGTCTCGCACCTCTCACGCCATCCTGCTAGAGCTGCCTGGGGGAGATGTGGGTGCCCCATCGTTGGGGAGGGCTGCACTGGCCAAGCCAGGACTGTTGGTCGGGGCTGTTCTAGGAGGAGGGCTGGGGCTGGGCGAGACTCCAGTGGGGGAGGGCTGCGGTCAAGGTGGGCAGCGTCCCTGCTCCCTCTCCTGTCCTCGGGGTGGCCGGGCCCCCGACTGGGAAGCAGTCCCAGAGGACCCCTCACTTGCTCCTTGCTGTGGGGCCCTGCGTCCCATCTTCATCGCTCCCTGACGGTTCCCGCGGTTTTCCTGCAGCTGTGGGGCTGGAGGCCCAGCAAGGGGAGATCCCTCTCCGCAGCGCCTGCAGGATCCTTACCCAGGTGGCTCCTCCTCGCTGATTTCCCATCCCTTCCTCCCGCTTCCCTCCCACCAGACGCCCTGAGGCGTCCTTTCTTGCCCTCTTTGTCCCCCGGGGCGTTGCATTTGTGAATGGGCCAATCTGACAGCTCCCAGGGACACTGAGACAAGGAACCTTTGCCAGACTCCTAAGGCCTCCTGACCCTTCGCCACTGCCCCTGGCAGCAGCTACTGCGATGCTCTAAAGCCATTCTCAATTATTTTAGGAAAGCAAGTACATTGACGAACTTGGACATATAAACTATTACCAGACACACATTCTTTGGGACATGTGCTCCCCGTAGCCAATTGTGACAACAGTTGAGAAAGCAGTTCATGTCTGCTATGGACTGGGCAGAGTTTTGATCCTTCTTGGGATTCATGAAGCCAAGGACGAGGTGCAGGCATGAACCCTGCTGGCCAGAGGGCGGGAGAGGCGAGGGCGCCCCTGTGTCACTCCCTGACTCACTGAGGGCGCAGCCCAGGTGACTCAACACGCGTCCCTTCCTGCTTTACCTCCAGGTAGCTCGGAGCTGAATTAATAGCTCAGAGGCAGAAACAACTTCAGCCCAACCTAGAACCTATATATTTTTTCTGCTTTTAAATGATCTTTATTTTGTGTAGGTTTTTTTTTTCTTTTATATGTGTTTTAATATTGTAAGACTGCTCAAGTCCTTTTCAAGGGGTACACAGAATATAAGTGATAAATGAATAAACACATTAATAAGTAAAGAAGTCACAAATGTCTTTTCCAAAGCAATTTTTCATTCCTTCCTGGGGGTCCTTCGCTCAAGGCAACTGCAGTGTCCGTTCTCTGGTCCCAGCCATTCACCCTTCTGGGTCTTCGCTCACACAGTGTGTATGAAACACCTACTATGTGCCAGCGCTCCAGGGCCTGAGATACACGGGTGCCCAGATCCGGGGCCTGGGATACACAGGTGACCAGAGACACGGCAGCAGCCACGTGAGATGGGAGGGAAGGCTCTCCCTGGGGAGGCAGCGGCTGCCACTAATGATGCGCTCTCTCCTGCCGTGTGCATGTGTAGGGGTGGGGGAGTCAATCCTAGACGGCCCTGCCGGTGGGTCTTTTCTGGTGACCAGATTACAGGTGGCTGGGACTCCAGGGTCCGCAAGTGTGTGCTCTATAAACCTCCTCCACCAGCCCACTGAGATGCCAAGGCCAAGGGAAACCAGATGAAGACAGATGCGACCACCCACTAGGACTTGGCCGCCACCCCTGGACTGGATTAGGGAGCACCGGAAAGACACCACGCAGAAGCAGACACGGAGGGCCAGGCTTCACCTTCTCCCTGACTGGTTTTCAAGTGGGTGGGGTAGGGTGGGGAGGCCTCCCTCTCTCGAGCTGGAGGGGACCAGGGAGACAGGGCTGCCGACCAGGGCAGCTGGAGAATGTATGTGAGTGGGGGACCCCAGTGGAGACATGGCTTGAAGCCCTTTCCCTTCTCACAGCAGGGACAGATGCCACCCAGAGACCTCCCACCAACAGTGCTGTGCTCAACTTGTCTTTGGCCTTGACCTAGACTCTGGGTGAGGAGGAGTCCTGATTTCTCCTCTGGAGTCTTATCCTCAAATGGCATTCTGTTTGTCAACAGTGAATTCTCAAATTCAAAGCTGAGATTTAAGGGATCCCCTATGGGCACCCCATGATAGAATCTTCCAGAAAGCTGGTGGGTCTGTATCTGAGGTCACCTCTGAGAAAGGACACCCTGGGGTCACCAAGCCTGAGAGTCATAGGGCATCAGAACAGGAAGGGCCTCCAAGGGTGACCGGTCTGGTGGCTTTCCAACTCTGTTCCTTACATCCTGAGGGTTTGCCAGGCCCAGCACAGGAGAGTGTTGTGGAAAAGCTCCAGGGCCTGGCCTTAACCAGAGCACTTTCAATTTCACCAGCTGTTCATATTGGTAAGATTTTTGTTAGGAGAAAGGATTAGAAAACTGCTGGCTGCATGCAACCAACATAAAGGCAGGAATCCCTTTCCTGGCCAGAGGGAGCATCGGGCACCTGCTCGAACTCACGAGTGGATGTAAAACCCTAGCCCACCCCATCCAAGATCAGAGCCAGTTGAGAATTCAGAACTCATTTGTGTGGAGGTCAAAATGGCACCAAATGCTGGTGACTATGCAATATTTTTCCCCCTTCTTCCTCATGAAATATCATTTCATGCAGGTTATATATTCCATTAGAAGACTACATTGTCTAGCCTCCCCTGCAACCAGGAGTGATTGCTAAGTACTGGCCAAAAAGATATAAACCAAAATGTGTCAGACTTCCCAAGAAGCTGTGCAAGAAGAGCTGACTTGGCTGGGTGGGGATGACTTTTATCTTTCCTGTTACCAATGTGAAAGGTTGGGGCAATGGCTAGAACCCCAGCAGCTGTCTTGGCCCATGAGGTTATTCTTAGGGTGAAAGGCTGCATTTTGGGTGATGGAGAGGAAGGCTGTGGAGTCACTGTACCAGCTCTGCATTATCTGACTTATTGTGGACATCCTTTGTATGTGAGAGAAACAAACTTCTATCTTGTAAAATCACAACTATTTGTAGTTTTCTGTCATATTCAACTAAGTCTGTTCCTGGCTGAGAAGCTTGGCTAAAGGGGCATGTGACTTAGCTACACAGCACAGAGGACCTGTCCACACTTTTGCCTCTTCCCCAAGACCCAAGTTTATAACTTGGGACAGCCGCCCCTCCCCAAGGAAAAGTTTGATATTATAAGAATGGCATAATCTCCCACACCTCTGCTTCCCTCTGGTCCCAACTAGATATGAGTAGAGAGCGATGAAATGAGCTCTGCCCATCTGAGACGGTCCAGGGGAGCCCCTTTCTCCTGGAAATGTAAGGGGTAGGGGGTTAGGGTTCCACTGTGAGGCAGGCTTCCCTCCCTCTGGGGGACTGGCTCATTGTGCCACTGGACAACCCTGACTGCTCTAGGATGACTGTCATACTGAGCAGGAAAGTCCCTGTCCTAGGGAACGATGCCCACAGATGTGAGTTCTACCCGGATTCACACAGAACAAGTCTAATCTCTCTTTGAAGGGTGTGAGGATGCTTTAAAATAAAGGGAGAACCTAGACTGTAGGGTTGCTGGATGAAATATAGGACATCCAGTTTAATCTGAGTTTTAGATAAACAATAAATATATATTTTTTTTGTAAAATATGTCCCAAATATTGCAAAGTACATACTTAAAGACTTACTGGTTGCTTATCTGAGATTAAAATTGAACTGGACATCCTGTATTTTTATTTGCTAAATCTGGCAACCCTAGCCTAGAGGCACCACATTTCCAGACTCTCAGATGAGCTGCACTCATTTTTGAGAAAGGATGTGATTTGAGGAAAATGCAGAGATGGCCCATCTGTGACTTCCACCTGAGACATCCTCTTCTCTCCCTGCCCTTGTCCTCTGGTCCAATTCTAACCCTGCTTTGTTCAGAAATCTGTGGCCCCCTCCATGCCTCCCCTGTGACTCTAGCCCACAGCCATCCAAAATAGCCTCTGTGCCCATGTCACTTCTGGTGAGCCAGGGCTCCCCACATCGACAGTGGCCCAGGGCTGAAGAGGAGACCTGGACTGGGCCATTAGCGTCTTCTTTCTCTGGCTACAGTGATTGGTTGAGAGGCTGGCAACAAGTGACCCAAGTCTGTCTAATCAGAATGAAGAGTCTTGGCTGTGTTGGGATGACCATATGTCACCCTGGAAGGACACTCAGCCATCTTCAGAGCCTGAGGGCAAAGCCAGTCCAAGGACAGTGCCGGCCCCAAGGGACCAAGTCTAAGAGACAAGCTAGCTTTATCCTCTGGACTTTTCTGCTTACTTGAATCAATAATTCTCCTGTGGCCGAAAGCCAGCTTCTTCACAGTCCTCTTTACACTTGCAAACAAAAGGCTCCTAACTGATACAAATCTCAAAATATGGCACTGAAAAGTGGGGGATTCCAGAAAGCCTGTCCCATCCCAACATGTGCAAAGTGCTCGTCACCTTGTTGACCCCCGAAGACTTGGCTCCCTGTTTTTGAGAAAGGACGTGGGTGCCAGGGCTGGCCGGGGCAGTAGCAGAGGCCATCATCTAGAAGGGTGGAAAGAACCGCTCTAGAAATGCTGGAGACAGTCTGATGCTGCCCAGCCCACGCCTGCTCAGGAAGCGCCAGCCTGCCTGCCTCTCGTCCCCTCGGTGTGCCCATCTCCTCTGTTCAGGGCCTGGGGACTCACCTTCCCAGGGCTGGCAACGTTTGGTGTGGGGGGGGAGGGAGGCTTGGGGAGAGCAGCAGGAAGGGGCCAGGGGCTGCGGGTGCTTCATGCTGCCCAGTGCTCAGCAGGGGAAGGAGTGAGTGCCTTGATGAGTGGGCCACCCTGGGGCCCACCAGGAGGTTGGCCTGTCTTAGAAAAGTGCCTCTGGCCACCCTGTGGAAACCGTAGAGAGGGAGGAAAGTGGCTAGAGCTTCCCAGGCATGAGGGGGTTGTGGTTTCCCAGGCTGGGGTTTCCAGGCAGCCCAGGCTTTCTGGACCAGCCACTGCTAGACAAAGTGTCCCTCCACATTGCTGGGAACACGTTTCAGGTTCTACCTGTTGCCTCAGGCTGGAGCTTCTGAGACCTGGGAAGACAGGAGGGCTGATGAGTGGGGGTCAGGGGAGAACCTGGGCCTTATGGGCTATGCTGGTCCTCCCTGCACATGGCCTGGGGCAGTGGGAAAGGAGCCAGCGGTGGATTCAGACACATGTGTTACGTCTCACAAGGACTGTTGCTGGAACCCGGATTGCCTCCCGTCAGCCAGGGATCCCTGTCCTGCACCCGGCTCCCCCATGCAGCAGCTGGCTCCTTCTAAAATGTGGCTGTCATGCTGTCACTGTCCCAACCTAAACCCCCAGCGGCTCTTCACTGCCCACTGGGTCAAGTCCTAGCTCCTTGGCAAGGCAGCGAGGTGCTCCTGGACTTCTTCATGAGGCCCTGGCCCACCTCCCGGCATCACCCCACCCTCCTCCAGGTGCATGTCACTGCTCGTCACTCTCCCTTTCTCCATCAGGCACTGCTCATGCTGTTCTCTTTGCCTGGACTGTCATTCATTGTCTCCTCAATCTGCAAGAGCAAGCTCAGGCACTGCCTCTTCCAGGAAGGCTTCCAGGTCTTACCTTCCGCTTTCCTCCCTGACACTCCCTCCCACTGCACCCCTCAGGCTGAGGGGTGCTCCTGTGTGTTCTTCCACAGACCGTGAAGGATGCGTCTTGTGGACACTTGAGCCTCGCTGTTACCCTCAAGCTCATGTTGGAGTTTAACCCCCAGTGTGGTGATGGAAATGTGGGGCCTTTAAGAGGTGATTGGATGGTGAGGACTGTGTCCTTCTGAATGGATTGATCCATTCGTGGAGTAATGTGTTGATAATTTAATGGGCTGTCATGGGTGTGGTTCTTATGGCTTTATAAGGAGAACAAGTGAGAAAGCGAGCTCTCTTATTCAGGCCATTCTCTCCATGTCATTGCCTGTGTCACCATGGACTCTGTAGAGAGTCACCACCCAGAAAAAGGCCCTCACCATCTGCACCCCCTGGACCTTGGACTTCCCAGCCTCCAAAACTGCAAGTAATAGATTTCATGTCTTTATACATTATCCAGTTTCAGGTATTCTGTTATAAGCAACAGAAAACAGACTAATACAGGCCCATTTGGGGCCTCACGCTGTGCAAGTTGCCCTCCCATGCCACCGTCCTCTGGCTGCATCTCATTGCCTCAACCCCAATTACTTTTCCCCACAGGTGCTCATCTTTTCTTTTTCTCCATATGTGTAGTGTGTGGGCACTGCAGGAAACCATCCCCAAATCCTTTCATAGGGGATGAGACAAAGCACAAAAGTCAGTAAATAAAAGTGACAAAAATCTACCATCTTCTTTGAATTCAATTACATAACTAATAGGAGCAATACATTTCTCCTGAGAGATAATGAGGTGGTGTGTTTTCTCCGCACAGAATGTAAAATGTTGTTGGTGTTTAAGGGAAATAAAAAATAAATTGCTCTGGCTTCTTCCTACTCCCTGCCTCCTGCTGGGTTTTCTCTTAAGCAATGCCAGTGATCTATCAGAAGGTCAGATCAGAAAATCACAAGTTAGAGAGTTTGCGTAATTCACCTAAAGTCTTCCAGCTGGTCGGGAAATTCAAAGCAGGCCAGCCTCCCTCCACAACGTGAGCTCTTTCCATTGCACCCGAGGATCACAAAACATCCATTTTGTGTCTTAGTTTCCTACTGCTTCTATAACAAATTGCCACATATTTAGTAGCTTAACACAACACAAATTTATTATCTTGAAGTCTACAGGTTAGAAGTTCAATATGGGTCTCACTGAACTAAAACCAAGGTATTGGTAGGGTTTTCTTCCTCTCTGGAGGTTCTAAGAGAGAATCCATCTCCTTGTCTTTTCCAGCTTCTAGAGGTTGCCCACATTCCTTGGCTCCTGGGCCCCTCCCTCCAACTTCAAAGCACATCACTCTAATCTCTGGATCGGTCCTCACATCTTCTCTCTCTAACCTCTAGCCTTCCTCTTACAAGAATGCTTGTGATTACATTGGGTCTACATGGATAATCCAGAATCATTTCCCCATCTCAAGATTCTTAACCAAAAATACCTACAATATTCTCTTTGCCACTTATGGTAACTATTCACAGGTTCTAGGGGTTAGGATAGCTTTGGAGGGGGCATTATTCTGTTGACTACAGTTTGGGTTTTCCCAAAAGTAGACTCTAAGACAAGGATCCAAACAGTTTCTTCGGGAGGTGATCCCAGGAAGCACATGAGAGAATGGGGAGTTGAGAGGGAAGGGAGAACATCCAGGAGAGGGTGTTAAAGAGCTGTCACCACCAAGACACCTGGGGCTCAGCCCCACGGCGGTCCCTCTCAGACACTGGCTTCTGAATTTTCACACCAAGAGGCAACGGACCTGGTGAATTTATTTCCCCGGTACTGACTCCATGGGCACACTCAAGGCAGAGAAAACCGTGATGCTCAAGGCTGGAAGCTTCTGATGATCTCAGGAGTGGCCAGGGGCACAGCAGGTGGTCACTGACAGTTTCTGCTAGATTTGCACTGGGGGAACTGAGCCTGCTTACGTGACTTTGTCGCAGAAAGGTGAGGAAGGAGAGCAAGAGAGAAAATGGAGGGTGGGAGGAGGGAGCCCCTGGGGCCCCTGGCATCTATCCAGAGAGAGGGGTGGAACCAGCCCCGACTGACCTGGTGTCCCCACCTCCCCCATTACCTCCATGCCTGTCCCGTGACTTTGAGCCAGAAGCAGAGTGGTCCTGAGAACCTCAGAATTATAAGGTACAATGGATTTTGATGGGAGTTTAGCAATCCCTCCATTTTCCACATGAGACAACTAAGGCTCAGAGAGTGGACATGACCCACCTAGAACTTTCCTACAGCCCTAACCTCATGGTGTAGTGGAGAGAAACACAGACATGGAGCCTGCACTAACAAGGACAGGCTATCAAAAGAGCCAAACCAAACACAGAAAGCCCTCATGTCTCAGTGATGGCTCCACGAAAAGTTATTTTCATTTGCATTGTGGTCCAGGGCAGGGGGGACAGTCCTGGAAGCCATTTAGGCCCTTCCTGGTGTGTGGCATTGTCCTCTCGCCTCAGGCCACTGTGGGGAGAAGTTGGGGCACAGAAGGCACACTGTCCTGAGTGCCTTGGTTGGGAGGTGGCACCTGCCACTGTGCCTTGCTGGCCATTGGTGAGAGCCCAATGCCTGGGCTGGAGCATGTGCTGTGGCCCATCAGGACTAACACGGTACATGGGAGGGGAAGCAACACCTGTCCCCACCTCGGAGCCAGACAGGGGCCTCTATGCCCAACTCAGTCCCTTGCCTTCTGGGATCTTGGTCAGATCCCTCAGGAGTCCAGCGGGGACATGGTTCCCAGCTCTCAGGGTTACTGTAGGAATGGAATCGTGGGTAAGAGCATATATCATGGGTCCTTGTGCCCAGCACGGCACCTGGCCTGTAGGAGGTGCCCACGGAGATGAAGTCCCTTCTCTTCTCATGGATCTCAGTCTGATTCCCCTTTATATCATGCACTGGCGTGACCAGGTGCCCTCTCTTTCCTACCTTTTTGGCTGCATTTACCTCAATTCTGATAAGACCAAGCAAATAACTTTTGTACAGAGAATGCCCTCGAAATGGCCCAGGAAAGGGGGCCAGCCTGGGCTGCCACTCTGTAGCTC
>NW_007730783.1:3180-15303 GCF_000696425.1 Galeopterus variegatus | reverse complement strand
CTGCCCTCTCTTTCCTACCTTTTTGGCTGCATTTACCTCAATTCTGATAAGACCAAGCAAATAACTTTTGTGCAGAGAATGCCCTCGAAATGGCCCAGGAAAGGGGGCCAGCCTGGGCTGCCACTCTGTAGCTCCTCCATTAATTGATTTCCTTGCAGCTCCTCACTGGGAGACAGAAGGAGGGCTCAGCCCCTTGTGCCCCCCACCTCTCCTCACGTCCCCACAGGATGGCCCCAATCTGTTTCTGTAAAGCATCTATTTACAAAGCAGGTCACAAACAGAGAGCGCCGCCATCTAAAAATAGAAAGTCATTATGGAGCAGACAAGTGTCTGTGCTTGTCCTTCGAGAGCTGGGATGGCTTCTGTTTTCCTTCCTTTTCCTGCTTGTGCTTCTCTGCACTCCACCCCTCCCCCTTCTCCCCACCACTGCCCATAGCTTGTGGGGACTGGGGGCACTTTTCAGAGACAGGCCATGGGCCATGGAGTAGTGCCTCCATCCCCATGCCCACTGCGTGCCAGCTTTGCCCAAGTTTTCCTCTAATTCCACAAACCCACGAGGCTACATTCCAACTTGCCAGTTGAGGAAACTGAGGCTGAGAGAGCTATGAGGCTGCTCCAAATCACAAAGCCAGGAGGTGGCAGAGCTGAGCTGGGTGTCACTGCCCCACACCATGTCCACAAGGGGATCATCTTCAGAGACAAATGTGGCCAGCACCTGAACAGCAGCTTAGGAGTGTGGGGCCCCATCTCCTGTGAGCCCAGCCCCACGGTGGTACTGCCCCAGGTGGTTCCCGAGCTGTACCTGCTGGGCCTGCTGGTTTCACAGGCAAGGTGCTTCCCTCCTGCTGCAGAGTTGTGGCCCTGCTCTCAGCAGAGAGAAGACAGAGCGCTCTGCGAGATGAGGCCTTCCCGAACACAGGTTGTGTCGTGGCCTAGCAAGACTAATGCCCAGATCTGAATTACGCTGTGGCTCCGGCCCTCTGGTTATTCCTCGTCTTGACTGTCCCTTCATGGCGCTCCCTCTCCCCAGCCTCCTTCTCTTCTTCCCCAGTAACAATAACCAGCCACTGGAGACCTGCTGTGTTCTAGAAACAACCTCCTGCCTGTCTAGATATTACCAACAAGGACTCAGGCCCAGAGTGGCCACACTACTCGCCGGGGACACAGTTTAGGCAGTGGTGGGTCTGTGCTCCACGTGCTCGCCATGCCACTGCAGGGGGTCCAGGCTTGGCAGGATCCCCGGTCCCAGCCCACCAGAATAGGCCTCTTTGCTTGGGATTTCACTGCCTCGCTCACCAAGTGTGCTTTGCACAGCTGCCACATGCCTTTTAGCATCTATGGACAGCGGATAAAGAGGCCAGCACTCTAGGATCGGGGAAAATGCCTCTGGTGCATTCTGAGAATGAAGGGGAGCAGAAAGCCTGGGGCACCAGTGAGTGGAAAAAGTTCCCAAGACCCAGAAGGTCCTGTGTCCACAGAAGTGCTGGTCATTACAGCCTTAAAGCAAGGTACGAGCACGAGAGTGGGAGAGCAGCCCGAAGGCCCTCAGCTGCCAGAGCAGCCGTGCTGGTTAGGGAAATGGGGATGCTGGGTGGCTGGGGGTGGGGCTCAGCTTTTTGCATTTGACTCTCGCTCAGGTGGTGGAATTTCTCCTGTCACCTGTGGCCAGTGTGGCAGGGCCCCTCCTTTCTCACCAGCAAGGGCTGCGCCAGTGAGGAGTGGTAGGGGATGATCCTGACAGCCTTCAGGTCAGGGGTCATCTGCTGGTTGGCAGGTCATCAGTGAGGGGAGGTCAGGTGCCCACCCAGGGAACCTAGTCAAGGCCCCACCTCCTGCCCCTCTTCTCACAGTGAAGCAGGAGGTAGGCGTGAGCTGGAGGAACTGCTGAGTGGTCCAAACAGCCATCCTATTGTGGAACAGAGTGAGAGGGCTGGGCTGCCACTTTTTCTAGCTAATTTGACTGCTCTGAGCCACAACATAGAGAGTTACCAAGACCTTGCTGCTTGAACCATGGACATTAAATGCACATGGTAAGTGAGGTCAAAGAATTACCCCAAATGCCTGAAGTGGACTGAGTGGGAGGTGACAGAGATCAGGGGGACCAGGGCTGAGCCTCGATGGCACTGCTCCGTGCCCCAGCACACTGTGGGCTTGTGGGCAGCAATCCGAAGATGCAGAACATCTGCTTTACCAAGAGAAGCCAGCAATCTAGATGTTTGTGTGGAGTTACCTGACAATAAATGAAAATAATCTAAAACATTGTGTGGGCCAAAGGAAACATGTTGGCTATCTGGCAACAGGGAAATAGGCTCACCGTTTAATATTGTCTAATGGGAAAGAAGTGCTTTCTTCTAAAGTATCTAATATTGATCTCATTTATTCAGTATAATAGATTTGAAAGAAAAAAAAAGTTTTGAGGGAAATAAATATTCTGTCATATGATTGCACCGGTTGGTTTAAGAAGGAGGATTAAGGAGGGAAGGATCCACTCACACATGATTAACACAGCACGTGTTTCCCAGCATGAAATGGCTGTGGTTTCCATTGTGAACACTGCATCCTCACAGTCTACAGCATCCAGGTGGAGAGACCCTTGCTGGCCCAGCACTCCCGAGCTTCCTTGGATTTTAAGTTTCCTATTACAGATGTGTCGCAGACTTGCTGCTGCAGCCGAGCTCTGCCCAGGGTGCAGGAGACTCAGCTGCCTGGGTTCTGCTGCCTTTCAATTCCCTCTTTTGAGGACTTCTGCTCTTGCCTCTGCGATTATCTTAGACATCTTTGGAAATCATGAATTTACAGTTGGCTTCTGCCTGTAAAGGGAAGGTGTGATCCCTTTGTCTGCACTCTGTTTTCATTACAGGGATGAATTCTCTTTGGGTATGGACATTGATCTCCCCTAGAGAGCTGCGGGCTGCTTCCCCAGAGGCGTGGTTTTGGAAGTCAGGGGAGACAGCGAATTAGCACATCAGAGCATTTGTTTGTGGAGATCATTCTGAATTTTGTTCAGCTGAAATACCACATTAGACGAGAGATCTAAACGCTCTTTGTCACATTTCTGGTGTGTGTTTGTGACCCTCTGGCCCACTTTCTCCTCCCACCCCTCTGTGTACCTTCCCTCCCGTCTTCTGCACCCAGCCCAGGCCCATCATACAGCAGGTGCTCAACCAATGCTCGGTGGTGAATGAATACGTGAGCCACAGCCGCATGCTTTCCTTGGAACTTTGCTCCTGTCCATGGTCCATCTATATCATTACCAACTTCAAGCTTCTGAGAGACTCTCAACAAAGTCCTAATGTAGTTAATGAAGGATGTCCATTTTATAGATGAAAAAACTGAGGCTCAGAGGAGAGAGATCTTCCACATAGCTTAGCTAATGAGGAAGGGAAGTTGAGACCATAGCATGGCTAGGGAGAACCTGTCCCAGTGACAGGCCATCAGACACCCACCAGGACACACTCTGCCTGAAGCTGAAGTGGCCAATACTGGGAGAAACAGGCAGATGAACTTCTTGGGCCGGCCTCTTGGTTCCAACTGGTTACACAGTTGAGGCACCAACTGGCTCCAGAGGGGGCCAGGATCCCGGAGGGAAGAAGCCAGGAAGAGAACCAGGGCCTCCGGCAAGTGAGGGTCTGGAACCGGCAGGGAGAGAGATGGAGAATCAGCCAAGGAGACCGAGGCCAAAGCCCCGGCAGGGACAGCAAGTTTTAAGGGAACGCTGTGACTCACATGATGGGAGGTGGCAAAAGCCCACCCAGGCAGGCCAAGGACAAGGCAGATGGCGGCGGGGCGGACTCCAGGCTACACCTGCTGGTGGGAGGGAGGGGAGAGGCTGCCAGGACCTCCCAGACCGCGCAGGGCGCACCCCTCGCTGAGCCAGCGTTTCACTCAGCTCCTGCTGGTGCTAAGGGTGGGTGACGGGGAGGGGTGAGTCCTCGTCCTGCCATTGCAGGTGACTGAGAGCTCAGGGACACACCCACAGAAACCAGCGCCGTGCTGGGCCGGGTTCAGTAGCAGAGATGGGCCCCCACTATCTGTGTGATTTAGGGGAGGCGTTGCACCCCGCAGCCACGCTCAGCACGAAGGAGGTGCCGAAGGGGACTTCCGCCAGAGGGGAACAGGAGGTACCTGCCAGGGCAGGAGGACCAAGGGGGGAGGGCAGCGGGGGAGCCCCCCCCCCCCCCCGTCGCCCCACCGCCACCCCCGTCGCCCCACCGCCACCCCCGTCGCCCCACCGCCACCCCCGTCGCCCCACCGCCACCCCCGTCGCCCCACCGCCACCCCCGTCGCCCCACCGCCACCCCCGTCGCCCCACCGCCACCCCCGTCGCCCCACCGCCACCCCCGTCGCCCCACCGCCACCCCCGTCGCCCCACCGCCACCCCCGTCGCCCCACCGCCACCCCCGTCGCCCCACCGCCACCCCCGTCGCCCCACCGCCACCCCCGTCGCCCCACCGCCACCCCCGTCGCCCCACCGCCACCCCCGTCGCCCCACCGCCACCCCCGTCGCCCCACCGCCACCCCCGTCGCCCCACCGCCACCCCCGTCGCCCCACCGCCACCCCCGTCGCCCCCCTCCCCACCTCCCCGGTGCAGGCGAGCAGAGCTCTCCACATCCGACCCCAGCGTGAATGCCGGATTCATGAAATCCCCGGTCACTGCAAAGCAGCCACTGAAATGCGGTAACATTTGAGAAAACGCTTAGCAGTGTGGCCCATGGTAGGATGCCAGCAAGTTTTATTTTATGTACTCAGATGCAACTCTTTTATTTCTCCATCCCCGTTTGTCTGTTACCCCCATAGAAAAATATCAAAATACCAAAACGCCCCCTGACTAGAACAGCCTTCTGAGATGAGGTTCCTACATCGGTCAGCAGATGTCCACGTCCTACTGGCGAGGAAGCTGTTCTGCCGAACCCTTCCACTGGCGACGGTGTTCGGGGTTTGGAAAGGGATTCGGAGCAGAGTAAGCATCGCCTATATCCGAAGTTGCAACTTTTCTCCCGTTTGTAAAATTTCCTAGATGGCTTCAGGGAACCCAGGAAGCATTTCTTTTGTCTGTTCGGGGTTTGGAAAGGGATTCGGAGCAGAGTAAGCATCGCCTATATCCGAAGTTGCAACGTTTCTCCCGTTTGTAAAATTTCCTAGATGGCTTCAGGGAACCCAGGAAGCATTTCTTTTGTTAACGAAGGCTTCTTACATTAATAAAAGCGTTCTTTTTTTGTGCTATAAAATGTGCCTAGACTGCATTGCTGCTGACGGCGGTGACGCTCCCAGAACACCGTGCAGGTGAGCAGGGGCTTTGGAGTCGGCCCGGTCTGGGCTCAGACCTCTCCGCCTTTCAGCTCCCGGTGAGATTCAGGGCGGGCTACTTCAGCAGCAGACCGTTCTGCATCTTCAAGTTGAGACTGCACATGCACACGCACGTGCTTAGCTTGTGTAGTGCCGGGCAAGATGCTCCCACCGCACTGGGTCTCCTCGTGCACCCTGCAGTCAGCACTGCCCGCCCCCACGATGCCCACCTTCCCTCTGGACAGCGGGAAGCACCTTCGCAATGCAGATGCGGTGCCAGCAGGGCGGCAGCAGTGGGGGACGGGGCGGGAGGGTCAGGCCTGGAAAGCCAGCGCCTCAGGGCAGTGAAACTGCCCACCAGATGGAGCGTCAGGTTCCTGGGGAGCAGGAGAAAGGGGAGGCTCTGAAAGCTGGTCGGGACAGGGTCCAGGCAAGCGTCCGAGACAGTGAAACGGCTGGTGAACGGGGTCCCAACTGCAGCGCGACAGCGCAGGGCACGCGGCCAGAATATGGGGTTGGGGTGGGGGGAAAGGGGAGAGAGGCTGGGCCCATAGGGAAGGGCCTCGAAGGCCAAGCCAGGGAGCTTGGGCTTTACCCTGGAGCCAATTGGGCAGCACCGCACCGGAAGGGTGTGAGCGGTTAGGAAAGTTTAATTTACCGCCACACGGTAAAAGGCAAATTACAGAGGGGCTAAGACTGAAGTTGAGGCCCTGAGAAGCATCTCTTCTGCCACAACTATGTTGCGGAAGTGATGTGGTCTCCAGCTGAAGCCGGGTAGAGGACATGGATATGATGGATCTGTGGAGCAATGGAATTGCGGGCAGGGGAAGGGCTGCCTTCTACGGTCTACGTTGGAAGTGTGGGGAGAGAGGGAAGTATTACCATGACAGTAAGAACTAAAACATGTCAAGTGCTTGCTATGTGTCAGGTCTCATTTTACAGACTTGGCATGTATGTCACTAAATTCCGACAAGCCCTCTGAGGTAGGCACTCCTATCCCCATTTCACAGGTGAGACACAGAGACACAGAGATGTAACTTGCCCAGATGGGAGCCAGCCCCCGAGATGGCCCCTGTGGCCCCCCACCTCCCACACTGAACCAGAGAGAGGGAAGGATTTTGACTCCACCCATAGCGTGTGGTCGGAGTGATGCTGTGTCACTTCTGAAATTAGGGTACAAAGGTCTACGGCTTTTGTCTTGTGCACTCTCTCACTCATGGATGCTACCTCTCTAGGACCACTCGCTCGCTCAGAAGGAGCTAGCTGTCATGTTGTAAGGATACCCAGGCAGCCTATGGAGAGGCCCGCATGGCAAAGAGTGGAGACATCTGGCCAGCAGTCATGTGAGTGAGGTCGCAAGTGGATCTCCAGCCCCAGGAGAGCCTTCAGACGACTGCAGCCATAGCCAGCAGTTAGACTGCAACCTTGTGAGACTCTGGGCCACCAGAATGACTCCAGATTCCTGACCCTCATAAAATGTATGACATCATAGATATTTGTTCTCTTAGCTGCTAAGTTCTGAAACAGTTTTCTACACAGCAAATGATAACTAATACACCAGGATACCAGCTCTAGTTAGTACCAATCTGATTCCAGAGGCTGCACCCGAAGCACTGTGCTGTACTGCTTCCACAAGATAAGGAATGCATTTGGAAGAAGGGCATCAGGGGGCAAGGGAAGAGCAATGAACAACTGGGAAGGCTGAGTGGGAACTGCCAACATAAGCGTTTAGTGCTGTCTAAAGGAAGTTAGGTGGGGACACAGAACTTGGCACAAGGAAGGAGGTCGGAAGTAGTCGGCCAGTGCAGGGTCAACAGTGAAGAATATGCTATAAGTCACCACTGAGCAACAGAATGGGAAGAGGAGCCGTTAGGTTATGTATAAAAGCATCATTTTGCCAGAGCCTCCAATTATTCAACCTGGCCTGGGTCACTTTGCAGATTTTAGCCATGCTGAAGGGCAGAATTTTCAGATTACCAGAAAGTAGAAAATCTTTTGGCATGGTAGCAACCATAATTTTGACATCTCCATAGGTATCACTTTAAAAAGACAGCTTTGGGGGTCTAATATTGTTAAATACACTTTGAAAAAGCCATCAGTTGTTATTTTTAAAACCACATGAAGATGCTCAGATCCTTTAAAATTAAACACTAGAATGGTTACTTCAACCTGCCATGCTTGAAAAACTGTTGATAACAAGAAAGAAAATGTCAAAGAGGAACCCTAGTTCTCTAAGATGGACCAAAATTAAGTTAGCCAGAGAAAAGTACAGTTGCATTTCAAATCTAAAGGCTTCTTTTGTTCAGTTATTCTTGTGTTGAACAACTCCCTCTTGCACTCTTCTCCCCCAAAGCTATGGGTGGTTGATTGTGTATCTGTGTAGCCATCTATGAGCACCTGCTATAGGTCAGACCCTGGGTTAAGAGTTGGGAATACAGTCATCTAAGATAGTCTTCGTCCAGCAGGGCTGCTATAATCTAAATGTTGACATCCCTCCAAAATTCATATGTTGGAACCTAATGCCCAATGTGATAGTGTAAAGAGGTGGGGCATTTGGGAAGTGATTAGTTGGCTCCACCCTCATGAATAGGATTAGTGTGCCATTATAAAAGGGGCTCAAGGGAGCTCCCTGGTCCCCTCCTGCTGTCTTAGGGAACATAGAAAGTGCCATCTTTGAAGCATAGAGCAAGCCCTCACCAGACATTGAATCTGTTGGTACTTTGATCTTGGACACTCTCACCTCTAGAACTACAATCAGTAACTTTCGATTGTTCATAAATTACCCAGTGTAAGGTATTTTGTTATAGCAGTCTGAATGGACTAAGACAGAAATTAGTAGCAAGTGGGGTGCTACTGTAATAAATACCGAAGACTGTGGAAGCGACTTTGGAACTCGGTAATAGGCAGAGGCTGGAAGTTTTGAGGTACAGTGCTATGAAAAGAACCTTAAGGGTGATTCTGCTGAGGACTCAGAAGGAGAGCTGTAGAGGAAGCCTCAGTCTTCTTATAGATTACCTAAATGGTCATGAACAGAATGTTGGTAGATATATGGATGGTAAAGCCCACTCTGATGAGGTCTTGGAAATGAGGAAATTGTTATTGGGAACTGGAAGAAAGGCCATCCTTGATATAAAGTGGCAAAGAACAGGGCTGATTTGTGTTTGTGTCCTAGTGCTTTATGGAAGGTAGAACTTGCAACCGATGAAATAGGGTATTTGGCAGAAGAAATCTCTAAGCAAAGTGTTAAGGATGCTCCTCTTGACTACTTATATGAGTACTTCACATCTTTCATAGTAAGATTTGTATTATCTTTTAATTCTATTTTTCCACAAACTTTAGAAGTATGCTTGTAATAAACACAAGGAGTATTCTTCACTGGGGCTACTGGGAGCTGCTCGTAGCTCTTTAAACTGGCTGGACCTTCCTGTTTATACCTTCATATGTATCCTTTTAGCCAGTCTACCTCACACCTTTGATTCCTCTAACCCAGTGCTTCCCAATTTTTTCAGAATATGGTACATATAGAAAATTATAATATATACAGAACTCATTGGAGTGAGTGGAGGAGGCCCAGAGCTACCCAGCCCTACAGAACTTCCCCCAAAGCTGAGGGAAATCAGTATCTTTGTATACCTGAGACCCATTCAAAGCACAGTGAAGAATACTTTTGAAGTATGTTTGTAAGAGATGCAAGAAAACAAATTAAAGATGGAATTTATAATCAAAAGGGAACCAGAAATTAAAGATTTGGAAAATTCTTGGCCTGACCATATTGTAGAGAATGAGAAAATGTGTTCAGAAGAGCACACGAAGGGTGTGGCCAAGTGACCATTTGATAAGAAGATTAGTATGTATGGGTGGAAGCCTGGTGCTATTCATAAAGACAATGGCAGAATGACCCTGAAGGAATTTGGAGATCTTGGGGGCTGCCCTACACATCACAGGCCCAGAATACCAGGGCCTTGGGAGCAGAATAGTTTGAAACCTCCATTCACTGCATTCTGGTGCATTGCTCCTTGGCTGCCCCAGCTGTGGCTCCAGGGGGCCCAAATATGGCTCAGGCCATCCCTCCTGAAGGTGCTAGCAATAAATCTTGGCAGTGACTACACAGTGCCATCTCCACAAGTGTGCAGAGGGCACCCTGTTATAGCAGCCTGAATAGGCTAAGGGCTGTAAAGCCTCATAGGAGGGCAGACAAGGAAGCCAACGACTATAACATAGTGTAATGGTGTAGGTATAAAGTGTTGTGTGTTAGAGAGAGTTTCTGGGGCTAAGCCACAAAGGACAAACATAAGTTAGGTAGAATCTTGGAACTTCTAAATCACTGTGCTGTGAATGGGTCTCAGGTGTACAAAGATATTGATCTCCCTCAGCTTTGGGGGAAGCTCTGTAGGGCCGGGTATCTCTGGGCCTCCTCTGCTCACTCCAGTGAGTTCTGTATACAATTTCCTTTATGTGCCATGTTCTGAAAAAGTTGGGAAGCACTGGGTTAGAGGAATCAAAGGTGTGAGGTGGACTGGCTAAGGATACATATGAAGGTGTAAACAGGAAGGTCCAGCCAGTTCGAGGAGCTACAAGCAGCTCTCAGTGGCTTCAGTGAAGAATATGTGTGTTGCGGTATGGAGCATGGTGTCAGAGAAGCCAAGTGGAGAGCCAGGACTTTCATGTCCACTTGTCAGCAACAACAACCCCTGTGGTATGGTGGAAAATCAAAGGTGTGAGGTGGACTGGCTAAGGATACATATGAAGGTGTAAACAGGAAGGTCCAGACAGTTTGAGGAGCTACAAGCAGCTCTCAGTGGCTTCAGTGAAGAATATGTGTGTCGCGGTATGGAGCATGGTGTCAGAGAAGCCAAGTGGAGAGCCAGGACTTTCATGTCCACTTGTCAGCAACAACAACCCCTGTGGTATGGTGGAGACTATGTGAGGATCTTCGACCTTCACCCCACCTGGCAATAAGGAGGTGCCCCACTCCCTCCCTGCTGGTGTGGTATCAATGAGGTCTAGTGGACAGTTAGGATTTTATCACCCACTGCCCAGTGGTAAACAGGCAACCACGCCCCTCACCATGCCAATGGGGCAATGGTGGTGTTGGCAGACACATTGTGAGAGCTCCCAACTCTGCCTAGCAGTAGTGCAGAGACCCTCCTTTCCCTCTCCCCTTGTCAACAGAGGCCAAGTGGGGAACCTGGACCACCTTCTACCTCCACCAGGCAGTAACAAGACAGCACTTCCCTTCTCTCACCAAAGCGGTGTCTAAGGAGGACAGCTAAAACAGATTTATATAAGATCCACAATCTCCCAACATAGTACCCCAAATGTCCATGCTTCAGTTGAAAATCACTCATTCTACCAAGACCAGGAAAATCTCAAATGAAAAAAGACAACAGATGGCAATGTCAGGATGACACAGAAGTTAGAAATTACCTAATAATTATCACAGTGGGGATTTAAGGCTAGAGACACAGGTAGAAGCCAAATCATGAAAGGACTTGGGTAATAAGCTGAGGAGTTGCCAAGTTAGCCTGGAAGCTGTCAGGGAGCTCCTGAGGACTGTGGTCATGATGGGACATGCATCATTTAATAGCAACGTTACACAGCTGTGGAAGTAGAAGACCTGTAGACTGGGGTGGCAGCCACTCTCCTGGGCTATCCTATGCTATGCACCCGCCTTCCTGCACCTGCACCTATGTTTTCTGCATTGCTGTTGACTAGACAGTGCTTATGCATATACCTCTCACCTGCTCACAGACATTTCTCCAGGAATCTTCACTTCTCTCTCCTACACTCTCAAGTTTTAAAACTCAGCTCTATACCCCTCTCCAGCAACTCCTTAAAGCAAGATCACTGAAAAAGTTGAATAAACTCCTCCCCTCCAATTCTTTCTTGAATTTGCTCCAAACCTTCACCCTGTGAAGTAAATCAAGGCCACCAACGACCTCGTTGGTGTTACTGCGCCGTCCAATCTTTAGTCCTCATCTCACTTTTGGTCTATCTGCAGCGAAGGATCAGGTCCCTTTTCCTTGAAATCCTTTCTTCATATACTCTCCAGGGCACGACTCTTGCTTCTCTTCTTACCTAACAGCAGCTCCTTCCACGTCTGCTTTTCTGGTTTCTCCTCATCTCACTGACTCAAGCATTGTAACTATTCCATGGGTCCTGTTCTTTCATTTCCACACTTACAGTACAGCTTTAAATGACATTCTATATTCTAATGGCTCTCAAATTTCTATCTCTAGCTGAGATCTTCTCCCCCCGCCCCACCTCCTCCAGATTTGTATCTCAACATATCACCAATTCTTTCTATAGTCTTCCCAGATAATCTCAGGAGGCAATTCTGTTTTCCAGTGGCTCTGGATCAAAATCTTGGCATCATCGAACTTCCTATTTTCCAGCTCTCACAACTAATCTGTGTACTAAGTCTTCTCAGCTCTACTTCTTAAGTATATCTGAAGTCTAGCTAGTGCTCCACACTTGCACCACTGCTACCATGGACTATCCTAACATGCCCTCTTACCTTCATTGCAGTGGCCTCTAGCGGGTCTCTCTGCCTTGCCCCACTATAGCCTATTCTCCATTGTCACTGCCAGAGTGATTCTGTTAAACTATATATTGGATCACATGACTCCTCTGCTCCACTCCTCTTCCCATCCCTCCAATAACTCCCACGAAAGTAAAGCTCAAAGATGGCCCCACATGCTCTGGCCCTGCCAGCTCCCTGATTTCATTTCGTTCTTTGTCCCTTGCTCATTCCATTATTTCTGCACTGGCATCTTTGCTGTTTCTCAAGCACTCAAGCACGCTCCCGCCTCAGGACCTCTGTATTTTCTACTCTC
>NW_007730783.1:0-2450 GCF_000696425.1 Galeopterus variegatus | reverse complement strand
CTCTCAATGTAGCTGTTTTACTTTTTAAGGTCCCTGCTAAAATGTCACCTTATTATTCCTCAACCACCCAAATGAAAGTCTAACCCCTCTTTCCATTCTTGTGCTCTAACATTTTCCTTCACTCTATCACCACCTGACACTCTCCTTTTGTGGCTGATGGCCTGGCTTCTGCCACTGGAATGTAAGCTTTTCCAGGAAAGACTCCCTCTGTTTTGTTCTCTGCTCTCTGCCTAGTACATAGGATAGGCTCAGCATGTAAGAGTTTTCCAATAAATGTATGTTTAATGAATTAAGATGCAAGCAAAGAGAGTTCAAAATTCTTTTCCTATTTGTTTAAAATTAATTCCACACAAAAGCATACACCGAGTTGCTCCTCGGCTACCACAGCCTTCTGGAGCGTGCCATGTAACCGATGCCCACGCCCTTCACTTGCGCATGACCCGCTCACTGAGAGAACTGCTGCTCCCTCAAACACACTGGCTTGTATTCCATGCATTTCTGGGAAGGAAAAATTTGTATTTGACAAATCTAAAGGTCTGAACTACAGGAGTAGAGAACTGTGTTTTATGATGCATCATAAGAAGATAAGAAAAAGATAAACTATTNGCGTGCCATGTAACCGATGCCCACGCCCTTCACTTGCGCATGACCCGCTCACTGAGAGAACGGCTGCTCCCTCGAACACACTGGCTTGTATTCCATGCATTTCTGGGAAGGAAAAATTTGTATTTGACAAATCTAAAGGTCTGAACTGCAGGAGTAGAGAACTGTGTTTTATGATGCATCATAAGAAGATAAGAAAAAGATAAACTATTTGAAGTCTTTCTGTGGTTAACACAATGCTCCAAATGTGGTCCACTGTAAAAAGTGAATGCCTTGAGAAAATGTGTCTTTGAGGTAAAAAAGCGACAATTTAACAATGTGCAAGACTGTTCATGGAATTCCAAGACAAGGAAACGTACATGTGTGAGCTTCTAGAAGAAGAAATAAAACAGATCCTCCTGGAGCATACTGAATTAAAATCACAACGCACCAGTAAACCAGGAAAAGAGAATGAACAGAGTAACACTGTCCATAGTGATTATGACCTTTATGTTCTATAACAAATGACAGAGAAGCACAAAAATCAGGTTTCTATTCTGTCAGTGCCACTTAGCCTCAGAAGCCTTTATAATTAATCTTTCATGTGACAGAATACTTTTGGCATAACACTTTCATATTTATTGGTCCATAACTGAGATGGACAAATCATTTTCAATGTGGAATACATGTACACTCTTGACTTTTTGCAGTGAGCTGCAGCTGTGTATGGTTCTCAAGTGTGCAAAATTTAGAGCTGGGCTGAAGTAACAAGACTTTGTTTTTCGAGGCTTATATTAAAGTAGAAGGAATTTCAACAGACAGGCTTTATTAACTACTATACAANCTTTCCAGATTCAAAAGCATACCATTTAATAAAACACTTCACAGAACACAAAATTGTGCAAAATAATAAAAATAAAATAAGATGATTTTCAAGTTCCCAAGTGGATTCATTTACTGACTAGGCACGTTGGTGAGTTGACTATTCTTAAGCAGTCCATAAACAGAAGGAAAGTTCCTGAAAGAGAGGAAAATGAAATATATTTGTATTCATCAAGAAATTAATAATTCTATGCTGTGTTGGGAATGGCAGGATTTAGGTGAAGGAAGCAGGCATGTAGAAATTTAATAGAAATATTAATGTTTATGGAAAACAACGTACAACAGAATCATTAAAATTAAGGACATAAAAAATGTAATCAGTAAAGACAGATGAATGATTAATTAGTATGATGAAAGCTACAGTTCTAGCCATTATGACACAGGTTTGATTTCAGAATGGCAATGCCATGTTTTACATGAAACCTCCAATATTAAAACATTAAATGCATTCCTATGAGTCCACCCTGGAGCAGTCCTTGCATTCTTGTCATCTGATAAGAGACTGAACTTTCAGATATATTTAAAAATTTTATTATGAACTAACACTGGAGAACTTATGTTGATGTGCTATCCACAGCTGAACTCTTTTACTTAAAAAACTAGGTGGCGACCAAAAGGAAAACTCCCCAATCACACTGAAGGGTCCATTGCTGTATTTACTTCTCATGGCTCTGTTTATATATGCTCCGTCCTAAGGGATCCTGACACACCAAAGAGTACAGCCCAAAGCACTGGTACATCCTTCATGGCTCCCTGGGACCCAGCCCTTCCTATCTCTGCAGATGCATCTCCTGTATTTCTCTCCCAGCACCTAATTTCTAGCGACTTCTTGTGTGTTCCCAAACACATTCTTCAGTGTTGAGGTACTGAGCAAGGCCGTTTGATGCCTGTCAACACTCCCTTTCCCCCTTTGCAACAGCCTGTTATGGCTAACATTTTTCTACTCCCTTCCAGCCTGCAAGATTTCAACTTTCAAAACCGTGTTC
>NW_007730782.1:147265-181217 GCF_000696425.1 Galeopterus variegatus | reverse complement strand
CCCATCAAAGAAAAACCGAGGACCAGATAGCTTCACAGCTGAATTCTACCAAAGATTTAAAGAAGAACTACTACCAATCCTTCTCAAACTCTTCCACAAAATTGAATCAGAGAAAATATTTCCAAACTCATTTTACAAGTCCAGTATTACCCTGATACCAAAGCCATATGAGGACACTATGAGAAAACATTACTGGCCAATATCCTGATGAACATAGATGCAAAAATCCTCAACAAAATACTAGAAAAACAAATTCAACAAATACATTAATGGGCCGGCCCAGTGGCGCACTGGAGAGTGCACCGCTTGGGAGCATGGCAGTGCTCCTGCTGAGGGTTCGGATCCCATGTGGAGACCAGTTCCCGCTCACTGGCTGAGCGTGGTGCGGGCGCAACACCGAGGGTTGCGATCCCATTACCGGTCAGTAAAAAAGACAAAAAGGAAAAAAAAATACATTAAAATGGTCATTCACCATGATCAAGTGAAATTTATCCCTGTGATGTAATGATGATTCAACATATGAAAATCTATCAAAGTGATACATACCACATTAAACAGATGAAGGATAAAAGCCATATGATCATCTCAATAGATGCAGAAAAAGCATTTGACAAAATTAAACACCCCTTCATGATAAAAACTCTCAACAGATTAGGTATATAAAAGATATACCTCAATACAACAAAGGTCATATATGACAAACCTATAGCTAACATTATATTCAACAGTGAAAAGTTGAAAGCTTTTCCTCTCAGTTTGGGAGCAAGACAAGGATGCCCACTCTCATCACTTCATAGTACTGGAAGTCCTAGCCAAAGCAATTAGGCAAGGGAAAGAAATAAAAGGCATCCTAAGGAAATAAGTTATCTTGTATATAAAAAACCCTAAAGACTCCACCAAAAATACTGTTAGAACAGATAAACATATTCAGTAAAGTGGCAGAATACAAAATCAACATGCAAAAATCAGTAGTGTTTCTATACACTAATAACAAACTATCCAAAAAGGCAATTAAGAAAACAACCCCATTAACAATAGCAACAAATAAATGCTTAAGAGTAAATTTAACCAAGGAGGTGAAAGACCAGTATACTGAAAACTATAAAACACTGATGAAAGAAATTAAAGAAAACAGAAATAAATTGAAAAATATCCATTCTTCATGGATTGGAAGACTTAATATTGTTAAAATGTCCATACAACCCAAAGAAATCTACAGATGCAATGCAATCCCTATCAAAATTCCAATGTGATTTTTCACAGAAATAAAAAAAACAATCATTAAATTCATAAGAAACTACAAAATACCCAAATAACTGAAACAATCTTGACCAAAAAGAACAAACCTGGCAGCATCTCCCTGATTCCAAAGTATATTATAAAATGATTGTAATCAAAACAGCATGTTACTGACATAAAAACAGATACACTGACCAATGAAACAGAATAGAAAGCCCAGAAATGAGCCATGCACCCACTTTTAGCCAAATGAATTTTGACAAAGGTGCCAAGAACACACAGTGGGAAAAAGACAGTCTCTTCAATAAATGGTGCTGGGAAAACTGGCTATTCACATGCAGAAGAATGAAATTGAATTTGTATTTCACACCATATGCAAAAACCAATCCATACCAAATACTTAAATATAAAACCCAAAATGGTAAAACTACTAGAAGAACATATGGGGGAAAGCTCCACTACGTTGGTCTGGGCAATAAATTTTGGATATGTTTTGAACTCAAAAGCACAGGAAACAAAAGCAAAAAAAAAAAAAAAGAGAGAGAAATGGGACTTCATCAAACTAAAAAGCTTTTGCACAGCAAAGGAAACAAAGTGAAGAGACAACCCACAGAGTGGAAGAAATTATTTTCAAACCATAAATCTGATAAGGGATTAATATCCAAAATACTCATTCATAAGGAACTCAAACAACTCAATAACAAGAAAACAAATAATCTGATTTAAAAATGGGCAAAGAATAAAAACAGACATTTCTCCAAAGAGGACATACAAATGTCCAACAGGTATATGAAAAAATGCACGATATCATCAAGCATTGGGAAATGCAAAGTAATACCACATGTGAGATCACCTCACACTTGTTAGAATGGCTACTATCAAAAACATGAAAGATAAGTGTTAGTGAGGATGTGGAAAAAAGGAATTAAAATCCATATGTCAAAGGGAAATCTGCACTCCCATGTTTATGCAGCACATTCACAATAGCCAAGAATGTAATCAACCTAAGTGTCCATCAACAGATGAACAGATAGAGAAAATGTGGTATATACACAACGGAATACTATTCAGTCTTAAAAAAAAAGGAAATTCTGTCATTTGCAAAAACGTGGATGAACCCAGATGACATAATAAGTGAAGTAATCCAGGCACAGAAAGACAAATACCATGTGATCTCAGTTATATGTGGAGTCTAAAAAAATTAAACTGCTTGATGTAGAGAGTAGAATGACAGTTACCAGAGGCTGGAGAAGGAGGGAAGGGAGAGAATGGAGAATTGATGATCAAGGCCATAACGTTTCAGTTAGATGTGAGGAATAAATTTTGATATCTATTGGACAGGAAGGTGAGTATAGTCAATAATAATGTATGGTGTACTTCAAAATAATTGAGAGTAAATTTCAAATGTCTCACCACAAAAATGGTAAGTGAGGTAATTGATATGTTAATTAGTTTGATTTAATCATTCTACACTGTACACATATATCAAAACATCACTTCATCCCACATAAGTGTATACAATTGTGATTTGTTAATTTAAAATAATATTAATAAAAATAAATATAAAAAGCAGCAATTCAGAACCATTCTACCTTAGACCTTTAGACTCTTGGCAGGGTTTTCCACAATGCTGCCTTCTTTTTAAGTAATGAATTCTGCATCCTCTGTCTATGTGTGTTGCATGTGTTTATTTTTCAAAATGTGTAGGATGTTTGCCTTGCAGGAGGGAATGCATCAGAATTAGCTAACTAATTCAACCATATTAATTATGTGTATTGGGCAGTGACAACCTCTCTGAACCTGCACTTATTCAGTGGTGATAATATTTACCTCACTGAGGTGTAGTTGAGACAAAATGAGGTAGTATATATGGAATTGCCTAGTATATAATGCCTGTATATTATAGTCAATAAATGGTAACTTCCCTTTTCTTTCCTGAATTCATTCCCTTCCTACATCCCTTTTCTTTTTCTCTTTCCTCTTTCCATTCTTTTTCCAGAAGCCATCATAAAAGCAAAGGTTTTGGTTACCTAGAAAAAGTATAAGCCTCTGAAGATGGGAGCCACATTTTCTATTGTGAAACTCCCAGCACCCCTGAGTAATGGGCAATGAGGTGGGGGCAGATTGAATTTACTCCTTAGGAGATGATTAGGAGATGATGGAGGACAGGCTGCCACCCCTGAATTCTAGATTTCGAGGCTAAAAGGGTCTATCTCATTCAAAGATTGCAAGGCAACCAGCAGAGGCAGCTCTTCAGGCTGCGGGCCTCTGCTCCCAGCAAGGTATTTTACTGCAAAAGCTATCAAAGACATAGATTAATAATTTGTGTGGCAATGGGAATAGAATTGTATTTTGTTTTTCAGGATGGGAGAAGTAATAGCAATTCTGTATGTTGACTGGAATTATCCTGTAGAAAGGGAAACAAATGATGTAGACAAAGAAGGGAGCATTGCTGGGGCAATGATCGTATGTAGGAAAGAGGGGATGATTTAGAGGATGCAGGAATTAGCTGTGGGAGAATATCATGATAAATTAATTCCCCACATACTCTAAATACATATAGCAGAATATGGGGTGAAGATGCTGGGAAATGAGTAGATGAGTTGGAAGAAGTCTTGGAAAGTATTCTGATTAACTCAATGCTCTCATGAAGTGGTAAGCAAAGTCATCAGCTGTGAGCATGGGGGATGAGAGGTTTAAGGCTGAAGAGACAGGAGATATGCAATAGTCACTAAAGTGAGTGAGATATTTAATGGCTATAGATGTACAGTATGATTACTTGAAAACATTGAAGGGCTAGAAAAATGAAAGAGCAAAGGGGCCAGTAAGCAAAAGGAATTGTCAGGCTTAAAATTGTATGAGGGTACTTCAAAAAATTTGTGGAAAAATTGAATTAAAAGAAAATGCAAATCTTTCCACAAACTTTTTGAAGTACCTATTTACATAAGATCTTTGGCATTGTAATCAAACAGTAGCAAGTAGTTTGAAAGCCTACTGAGTTTTTGAGAGAAATGAACAGGCATTGAAACCCAAACCTAGCCAGCAACAGCCTGTGATTTCCCCAAACAATCCCAAGGCTTTGGTACAAATCTATCAGGCAGTGACCGATTTATGTAATTTCCCTAAATATATATATGAAGGTAAATATATTGTAAAAATACATCTAAATACACACCTAGGATGTAGTCTTTTTCCATCGGCTTTTAAAAGATATGTAAATGGTGTATTCTGTTAAAAAGATTTGTGTCCTGCTTTTTCACTTACATATTTTGGCAATTGTTCCAGTTTTACTTGCTGCATAAAAACCACCCCAAACTTGGCTCAAAATACAATGATCATTTATTTAGCTCACACATCTGCAAGAATCTGGATAGAGCTTGGCAGCAACAGTTCATCTCTCATCCACACAGCATCAGACAGGCTGTCTCAAAGCTAAGGATCCCTTGATAGTTGAAGGCTGGAATCATTTGAAAGCTCACTTGCTCACAAATCTGGCAGCTGATTTTGGCTGTCAACTGGATCTCAAATAGGGTAGTGAGCCAGAATACCTACATGTGATTATGTGGCTGTATAGTTTCCTCTTGGCATAGCTTCCACTGGATTCTAAGAGCATGTCCCAAAAGAACAGGTGGAAGTTCATGTAGTTTTTATGATCTAGCCTCAGAAATCACATAACGTCACTAGTGCCATACTCCACTGGTTGAGGCAGACAAAGCTCAATGGAAGAAATATCACACTGTAAGAAGAGCTTTTGGGGTGTGATATATTTTGGTGGCCATCTTTGGAAAATACAGTATGCCATAAAGATGCTTTCATGCCTGGCCTTGGGAGTCACACATCCTCACTTCTGCCATTCTCTATTGGTTCAGGCAGTTACATCTTGATGGGAGAGTGTCACTGTGTAAGAGCATATAGGATGGGATATATCTTTGTGGGCATTTTTGGAAAATACATTTGACCCAGAGAATCTCTCAGATATGAAAGTTATCTCATTTTAATGGCAGTATATTATCATTATAACTATATATTATTCTATTTTACTGATGTACTATAATTTTGACAAACTGCCAAAATTCTCCTCTTTCCTGGGTATGAAATTTCCAACTCTCCCTTGCCAGGTATGGCTCTATGAACTGATGTATGTAACTGCTAAAAAGTAATTTCCATAAGACTATAGAAATAAATCTTAATACATCATTAATTACAGTTAATGTAAAAGTGTGGCCATTAAAGGATATACTTTACTTCCAGTTCTGGACCAAGATGGAGTATAAAGAAATCTTAAACAATGGTAAAGAGTAACTATAAGATGTAAGAGAACTCTAAAGAGTGCCCAAAGGCTGAAGAAGACTATCCAAGGAAAGATACATTTGGAAGGTGACCCCCCACATGTCTGGGGTTCATGCCTCATAGAAGGTGTAGTTATGGCCCTACTGGATGAAAACCACCAAACCAGAAATGGGCTAGCCAGAGCTGATCAATAGTTACTGAGCTAGCAGGAAACAAACCTTGGGGACATAGTTGAGTTGCTAATAGTAGAACTGAGGTGGAGGCATAAAGCTTGAGAAGGCCATGAAAAACAAACCACCAAGGCGTAGGTAAGCTATGGCTGATAAGCAGGCATCTACTGGGGATCAAGGGATGCTGTGGGTCCAAGGACTATTATTTACCTTATCTGCCTTAACACAGCTGCGGGAGTAGTCTGTTGGTCTTGGCTGGGCTGCATAGTCACTGAGAAGACTATATGCCCTAGATACGTGGCTGGGGCAGAGAACTACTGAGTGTTCTCACATTCCCACACTGCCAAACAACCATGCAGCGGGAGTAGTCTGTTGGTCTTGGCTGGGCTGCATAGTCACTGAGAAGACTATATGCCCTAGATATGTGGCTGGGGCAGAGAACTACTGAGTGTTCTCACATTCCCACACTGCCAAACAACCATGCAGGAAGAGCAAGAAAAAGCTAAATGCAGCACATCTTAACCTGTAAGAGAAGCCCCCTTTCTCCTCCAATGTTCCATCACTTCCCTCTATTGAAAAGTTTAACATTATTCTCACTGTAAAGAAGAAAATGCTTAGAATTCAGTCCATTATGGTAGAACAGGTACTGAATTTGAAGCTATGAGGCAATAAGTTGATAACTGGCACAACAATGGACACATATCTTGAAAGTATAAACTCCTTTCAGTCATAAAAACTCAAGTAAGCTAATTGAAAAATGAGGAAATGAATAATTAGATATTTCACAGAAAAGAAAGCATAAATTATGAATAAACACATGAAAAGTTGCTCATCCTTATTAGTAATCAGGAACATGTGAACCAGAACTATAATGAGATATCGTCTCACAAATATCTGTCAGCAAGTCTTTGTTTGTTTTGTTTTCCAAGATGGCCAGCTAGAGAGGTCTGGTGCTAGTCCCACCACTCTCCCCCAAAAGTGACCAAAAAAACAAACAAAAAACATTTTGACTGGAATGACTGAGAAAATGTGATGAGATCCTTGTGAAGTGCAGAAGACAGGAATGGCACCATAGAGAGCAGAGCAGGGCATCCAGCCTCTGCCCCACCACAGGGACCAGTTTAGAATCAGGCAGAGAGAAGGTAAGCTGGGAAAGACCCCAGCTGTTTCAACTGCCACCACAAATTCCAGCAATCTCCACAAGAGAGCTCCCCACCTCCCCAGTCTTTTTGGGACCCAGGGCCAGTTGGAGAATAGCTGGGAATTAGTGTAGTCTCATAATGGAGATGCAAGGAGAGAGAAACCCCTCCTGTCCCAAGCAGCTGAGACACAGTGCCATCTCAGAGTTACACCCATGGCTGGAGTGCCCCTGTCTTAGACCCAGTGAGACTGACTTTCTTTGTCTGGTGGCCCTGCCTGCATTCTACTGCATTCACACCTGCACTGGCAGGACCATGGCCCACGCTGCCTGGAGCCTAGGACAGACAGAAAAACCAAGACCCCAGCGTCTAAACCCGTGCAATACCCTCTTCCCCTCTAGGTGAGCAGGCAGACCAGCTAAGCAAAAAAGCCACCAATTTGTTGTGGTTCCCCACATTCACAGCCTGCCCTTCGTGCCCTGTGGACCTGCCAAACCCACAGGTGACCACAGTGGCACACAGCCATCCTGGCAGTAGTCCTGCCTCCCCCTGTGACCCTACACATGTTTGCATGGCACCAGCAGGACCACAACCCTGGCTACCTGCAGTCTAGGCCAGACAGAAAAACCAAGACCCCAATGTCTGAGCCCATGCAACACTCCCTCTCCTCCCCTCTGGGGCAGGCAGGCAGATCAGCTGGGTGGGGAAGCCACCAATAAGCAGTTATTCCCCACATCCATGTGCACCAGCCCTGTACAACCTGTGAACCCTCTGAGTCCATGGGCGCCCACACCAACAGCCAGTCTGGCAGTGGTCCCTCCTCTCCTCATAGCCGTCCACAGCTTCCGGGTCCTGCGGCATCCATGCAGGATTGCTCCAGACTCAACAGCTAATCAAGGGTCCCTCTACAGAGCTGCCAGGACCTGCTACAACAGTGTACACCTGCTGACCAACAGTGGATCATGCACTCCAACAAGAAACTCACCCCAACAAGAAACTGCCAATGGACCCACTGCCTAGCGCACAAAGTCGCCCGCAGACAACTCCAAGATTGAATAGTTGAAGAATAAGCACAAAGTCTACGGTACCACACTCACCCAGATTCAAACTTAAAATGCCCAATCAAACAGCCAATATAGAACACTTCTACAGGAAAGGGTTCCCTCTTCAAAAACCACTCCAGAGTTAAAAGAAGTGACCACATCACCAGATGCCCAGACATCAACATAGAGATATAAGAAGAATAAAAAACAAAACAGGTAAACATGACTCCCTCAAAAGAAGACTACAGTTTTCCAACACCAGACTCCAAATGACTGGAAACTGATGAATCACCTGAAGAGGAATTCCAAACAGCAATACTAAGGAAACTCAACATGAAGGATAGAAGTCACGATGAAGTCAAAAAGAAAATCCAAGACATGCATGAGAAATTCAACAGAAACAAACAAAAAGCAGAAGTCCTGGAACTGAAGAATTTATTTAACAAAACAAAAAATTACAGGTGAGAACATAAGCAGCAGGCTAGAACAAGTGGAGGGAAAATTGGATTAACACATTTGGACCAAAAAAGAAAAAAAGAATAACTTTTTAAAAATAAATAAAACTTATGAGATCTTTCTGATAACCTTAAGCATACAAACATCCATATTATGGGTGTACTGGAAAGGGAAGAAGAAGAAAAAGGCACTGAATGCCTACTTAATGAAATAATAGCTGAGAATTTCCCAAGGATTGAGAGAGATACAGTCTTACAGATCTAAGAATCTCAAAAATCCCCAAACAGATTCAACCCAAAAAGGACCTCCCAAAGGCACATTATAGTCAAATTATGAAAAGTCAAAGACAAAGAAAGAATTCTAAAAACAGCAAAAGAAAAGCATCAAAACACCTATAAGGGAATCCTCATCAGGCGAACAGCAGACTTCTCAACAGAAATACCACAGGCCAGGAGAGTGGGATGACATATTCAAAGTGCTAAAAGAAAAAACTGCCAGCCATGAACACTATATCCAGCAAAGCTTTCCTTCAGAAATGAAGGAGAAATAGTATGTCTCCCAGACAAACAAAAACTGGGAATTCACCACCACAAGACTGGCCCTTCAACAAATCCTCAAGTGAATCCTACATCTGGAATCAAAAGAGCAATATATGTCACCATAAATACATGAGAAACAATAAAAACCACTAGTAGAACCAATACATAAGTGAGAAAGAGAAAGGAAATGTATCGTCACTACAAGAAAAACACCAAACAGCAAAGATAAACAATAAAGGAAAATAAATGAACAAAAGAAATATAAAACATCCATAAAGAAATTAATAAAATGGCAGAAATAAGGAAATACCTTTCAATAACAACTCTGGATGTAAATGGGTTAAATTCTCCACTTAAAAGATATAGACTGGCTGAACGGATTAAAAAACTAGACCCAACTATATGCTGCCTGCAAGAAACTCACTTCACCAATAAAGATACACATAGACTAATAGTGAAGGGATGGAAAAAGACATTCCACAAAAATGGAAAACAAAAATGAGCAGAAGTTGCCATATTTATTTTAGATCCAACTATATGCTGCCTGCAAGAAACTCACTTCACCAATAAAGATACACATAGACTAATAGTGAAGGGATGGAAAAGACATTCCACAAAAATGGAAAACAAAAATGAGCAGAAGTTGCCATATTTATTTTAGATAAAATAGACTTCAGAGAACTATAAAAAGAGACAGAGAAGGACACTATATAATGATAAATGGATCAATTCAGCAAGAAGATATGACAATCATAAGTATATATGTACTCAACATTGAAGCACCCACATATATAAAACAACTGTTACTGGATCTAAGGGGAGAGATAGACCCTAACACAGTAATAATTGGGAACTTTAACATGCCATTCTCAGCATTGGACAGATCATCTAGCATTAGCAGAGAAATATTGGATTTAAACAGCAATTTAGAACAAACACACTTGACATATACAGAACATCTCATCCAACAACTGCAGAATATACATTCTCCTCATCAACATATGGATCATTCTCCAGGATAGACCACATCAGAGGCCACAAATTAAGTCTCAACAACTTTGAAAAGACTGAAATCATATAAAATGAAAATAAAATAAATGGAATAAAATTAGAAATTAAGAATAAAGAAAACTTTGGAAACTATAGAAATTCATGGTAATTAAACAACATGCTCCTTAATGACCAATGGGTCAAAGAAGAAATAAAGCAAAAAAAAAATTCCTTGAAACAAATGAAAATACAAGCACAACTTACCAAAACCTATGGGATACCACAAAATCAGTACTAAAAGAGTTTATTGCAATAAGTGCTTACATCAAAAAATAGAAAGCCTTCAAATAAACAAACTAATATTTCACCTCAAATAACCAGAAAAGCAAGAACAATCTAATTCCCAAACTAGTAGATGGAAAGAAATAATTAAGATCGGAGCAGAACTAAATGAAATAGAGACCTGTTGCTTTATGTTGCTTTGCCCCCATGGATTTGTCACACCTCTTCCCCTGGGTGACAGAGCCACAAAGGATTACTCAAAGCCCATCTCTTCTGAGCAGTGAGAAGCCCCAGAGTGGTCAACTTCTGCCAGAACCCTCAAGCCAGAGGCATCCCTTCCTTGGGAAATTAACCCCAAATTTGGATTCTCTTCCTGCATTTATTTTCCAGACCAGGAAGTTACAGGACGAGAACATAGGTGGGGTTATAGCTTAACAATATAGGCTGGTAATTTTCAGTGAAACAAGCCAGATGACATTCCATTAGACAACTAAGTGATCTTACAGCAATTTCTCAGTATCTTTACATAACAATCAGTAACTAGTCTGTCCTTGAGCCAGCAACCTTGCTGTGCCACAAATCTTTATCTTACACCAGAGACTTTATAGCTTGAGGAAAATTTCCAGTCCTTTGCAAGGTCAATATTTGAAACTGTAAGGCTTTGGAAAGCCAGGCCCTGTGAAGTACATTTTTTTAAAGAATATTCCACGGAGACCAAAAGAATTATACAAAAAATCAATGAAATAAAAATTTGGTTTTTTGAGAAAACAAACAAAATAGACAAGCCACTGGCCAGACTAACTAAAAAAGAAGAGAGAAAACCCAAATAACAAAAATCAGAAATGAAAAGTGAGACATTACAACTGATACCACAGAAATACAAAGTATCATTAGAGACTATTATGAACAACTGTACACCAACAAATTTGAAAATCTGGAGGAAATGAATAAATTTCTGGACACACACAAACTACCAAAGGAACCAAGAAGAAATAGAAAACCTGAACAGACTAATAGCAAGCAATAAGATTGAAGCAGTAATCAGCACTCTCCCATCAAAGAAAAGTCCAGGACCAGATGGCTTCACTGATGAATTCTACCAAACTTTAAAAAAGAATACCAACCCTTTTCAAACTACTCCAAAAATTGAAACAGAAGCCATTTTCCCAAACTCGTTCTATGAGGCCAGCATCAACCTGATATGCAAATCAGACAAAGGCAGAACAAAAAAAGAAAGCTTGATGAACATAAATATCCTTGATAAACATAGATGCAAAAATTGTAAATAATAATAATAATAATAATTTAGCAAACACAATACAACCACACAGCAAAAATATTATACACCGTGATCAAGTGGGATTCATCCCAGGCATGCAAGGATGGTTCAACACATGTAAATCAATAAACATGATACACCACATCAACAAAATCAAGTACAAAACCCATTAATTATCTCAATAGAAGCAGAAAAAGTATTTGACAAAATTCAACATCCCTTCATGATAAAGACTCTCAACAAATTAGCTATAGAAGGAGAATTTCTCAGCACAATAAAAGCCATATGTGACAGACTCACTGCCAATATCATCATGAATGGGGAATTGCTAAAAGATTTTCCTTTAAGAACAGGAACAAGACAAGGATGTTCACTCTCACCACTCCTATTCAACATAGTATTGGAAGTTGTAGTGGGTTAGAAATCTTGATTCTCCTTTAAGATTAGAATTGGGTCTTTAGGTAAATATATACATGGAGGTATAGCACTTGAGTAGGGGACAAAAGTCCACAGATAGTTTGGGAAAAGCCATCTAATCAATTCTAATCACTGTTTAGGGATGGGATTGTGTACTTTGACTATTTTAGGTTGCTGGTTTGATTCTGGCTCAAAGGACTATTGACTATTTAACCTACTGGTTGTTCTTAAGATATGTTAAGGAAACTGCTTGAATGCTGTTTAAACATGCTAAGGAAATCGCTAGGAAGTATGTGAAAAAGAAAATGTCTGCTAATAACAAGCTGTTTGTTTGGTGGATCGACTTACCTTTTTACAAATTGCATTTTTAGTTGTTTAAAGCTATACTTAGTCATAATTCACTTCTGTAACACTGCCTGTTTTTATGTCCTTCTTTGGTGATAGAATCAACTGATTTTTCTTGTAAAACTTCCTTGTCTTGTCAATAAAAAGAAAATCTAAGGTTGGATCGCAGCCACTCCCCTGATGGGCAGCAGTCCCTCCAGGCCTCATTGATGGTACTTTGAGTGATTCTTTCTTTTTTTTGTCTCAGTTACACAGAGGGAAGTGTAACAGGAAGTATTAGCAGAGCAATCAGGCAAGAGAAAGAAAGAGCATCCAAACTGGAAAAGATGAAGTCAAATTATCTCTGTTTGCAAATGACATGATTCTATATGTAGAAAAACCGAAAGACTCTACCAAAAAACTCTTAGAGGTGATAACCAACTTCAGTAAAGTTGCAGGATATGAATTCAGCTTGCAAAAATCAGTAGCATTTGCATGCTCCAATAACAACCAACGGAAAAAGAAATCAGGAAAGCAAGCCCGTTTACAATAGTCACCCCCAAAATAAAATACCTAGTAATCAATTTGACCAAGGAGGTGAAACATCCTTACAATGAGAACTACAAATCACTGCTGAAAGCAATTAAAGAGGACACAAAAACATGGAATGACATTCCATGCTCTTGGATTGGAAGAATAAACATTGTGAAAATGTCCATACTACCCAAAGCAATCTACATATTTAATGCAATCCCCATCAAAATGACATCCTTCACAGAAATAGAATAATCCTAACCTTTATTTGGAACAACAAAAAACCCTGAATAGCCAGAGCAATACTGAATAAAAATAAAATAAAGCCCGAGTCATTACACTACCTGACTTCAAAATATACTACAAATTTATAATAACTAAAGTAGCAAGGCACTGGCATAAAAACAGACACATGGATTAATGGAACAGGATAGAGAACCCAGAAATCAACCTACCTATTTATAGCAACTGGCCTTTGACAAAGGCACAAAAAACATACATTGGGGAAAGGACAGTCTCTTCAGCAAATGGTGCTGGGAAAACTGGATATCCGTGTGCAGAAGAATGAAACTAGATCTACACATCTCACCATTTACCAAAATCAACTCAAGGTGGATGAAAGACAAATATAAGAACTGAAACTATATGCCTCCGAGAAGGAACACAGGGGCAACACTGCAGGTTGTAGGACTAAGAAAATATTTTATAAATAAGACCTCAAAAGCACAAGCAACAAAAAACTTTTTATATCTTTGTATCTAAAGTGAGTCTCTTGTTGACAGCATATAGATTGGATCATGCTTTTATCTGTTCTGCCAATCTCTGAGAGATTAATTTACCATAATTAGTGATAAAGAAGGACTTACTTTGTCTACTTACCTATTTGTTTTTTGTATGTCTTAGGTGGTTTTTGCTCCTCAATTCTTCCATCACTGCCTTTTTGTATTTAATTTTTTTGTAGTATATCATTTTGATTTTCTTCGTTTTTGTACATTTTTAGTTATGTTTTTAGTGGTCGTCTTGGAGATTACAATGAACATCTTAAACTTATAACAACATAGTTTAAATAATACCAATTTAGTCTCAATAATATACCAACAGTCTGCTCCTGTACATCTCCATAAACTTCTTGTTTACATTTTTACTGTAACAGATTACATATTTATACACTGGGTTCATTAGGATAGATTTATAACTTTTATGCTTTGCTTTTAAGTCATAGAGAAAAAGTAATGAGTTCTAAACCAAGTACGATAACACTTGTTTTTATATTTATCTATGTAGTTATCTTTGCCAATACTCTTTATATCTTCTTATGTCTTCAAGTTGCGGTCTAGTGTCCTTCCATTTAGGCCTGAAGCACTTATAAGAAAGATCTACCAGTAACAAACTCCCTCAACTTTGTTTATCTGGGAATACCTTAATTTCTCCTTCATTTTTGAAGGATGGTGTTTGTTGGATACAGAACAACTGTCAAAGTTGTTTTATTTGTTTCTTTCTTTTAGAACTTTGATTATATCATCCCTCTGTCCTCTGTGGTTTCTGATGAGATGTTAATCTTGAGGTTCCCCTCTTTGGGTTTCAATAATTTAGGGCTGGCTGGTTATCTCAGAGGTTAGAGTGCAGCCGTGTAATACCAAGGTCAGGTTTCAAATCCCCTTACTGGCCAGCTGAAAAAAAATGTCTTTAATGTCAAAATATTTACATGTATTTATTTATAAATATTTACATATAGTTTTTCCAAAATTATACATATATTTTATTTTATTCAATCAACATTAAAAATACATTTACCTTTTTTATTTAACTTTTTAAATTTATTATTAGCATTTTCATTCTTACAAATCATATTTTTTATGCCCTTTACCTGACCTATCACTTCCCAAGTCCTCTCCCTCCCTTCCCCCCATCTCTAGTATCTCTAAAAAAAATAACTTTACCGTACATGTCTCAGTATGGATCCCTTTGATTTTATCCTGCCTATGGCTCATTGAGAGTCTTGGATGTGTATATTTCATGTCTTCATCAAATTTGGGGAGTATCTGGCAATCATTTGTTAAAATATTTTTCTGCCCTTTTCTCTATGTCTCCTCCTGAGTCTCCTATAAATGTTGGTATGCTTGATGGTGTCACACACTCTCTCAGGCTCTCTTCATTTCTCCTCAGCTTTTTTCTTTCTGCTTTTCAGACTGGATTTTTTAACTTGCTTTATCTTGAAGTTCACTGCCTACTCAAATATGCCATTGAACCCCTGTAAATGAAAATTTAATTTCATCTATTGTACTTTTCTGCTCCAGAATTATTTTGGTTCCTTTAAATTTTTTTTATCTCTTTGTTGATATTCCTTTTATTCACATATTATTTTCTTGTTTTCTCCCATCCAAGTATTTACCAGGCCCAACCCTGCTTATCTTCCAGATAGACAAGATTGGGCATGTTCAGGGTGGAATGGCCATAGACTATTTTCATGATATATGATTTAGTTCTTTGCCCATGGTTTTCTTTAGCTTATTGAGTATTTGAGACAGGTGATTTAATGTATTTGACAAGTAATTCCAGTGTCTGGGTTACAACAGTGATAGTTTGTCAAATTATTTTTTATATATGAACAGGCCATACTTTCCTATTTCTTTGTATGCTTTGTAATTTTTGTTGAGGTATAGACATTTTGAGTAATATAATGTGGTAACTCTGTAAATCAGATTCCTCCCCTTCTTGGAAATTGCTAATTTTTGCTTATTGAGGACTACAACCATCCTTTTTTTTTAGTGACTTTTCTAAACTATTTTTGCAAAGTGTGTATTCCTTGGTGTGTGCAGTCACTGAAGTTTCTGTTCATTTATCTTTGAGGTCAGAGATGTTTATTAAGACTTCAGGGCCGGCCCGTGGCTCACTCGGGAGAGTGCGGTGCTGATAACACCAAGGCCCCGTAAGGTCAGAGATGTTTATTAAGACTTCAGGGCCGGCCCGTGGCTCACTCGGGAGAGTGCGGTGCTGATAACACCGAGGCCCCGGGATCGGATCCCACATAGGGATGGCCGGTTCGCTCACTGGCTGAGCGTGGTGCTGACAACACCAAGTCAAGGGTTAAGATCCCCTTACCGGTCATCTTTAAAAAAAAAAAAAAAAAGACTTCAATCCAGCAAGTAAATATAACAACTATAAACATACAAGGGGTCTTCAAAAAGTTTCACTTCCATGAAACTTTTGAAGTACCCTAATATGTACAACAGTAGTCAGCTCAGGCTGTCATAACAAAATACTATAGACTTGATGGTTTAAGCAATATAAATTTATCTTTTCACAATTCTAAAGGCTAAAGGGGGCCAACATGATAGGTTTCTGGTTAGGGCTTTTTCTGGGTATTGCAGATGGAAACCTCATTGTGTGCTCACATGACCTCTTCTTTTTGAGATCATGGAGACAGACGGACAGAGAGCATTCTGGTGTCTCTACTTACAAGGGCACCAATCCCATCATGAAGGCTCTACCCTAATGACCTCATTTAATCCTAATTACCTCTCAAAGGCCCCATTTCAAATGCCATCACACTGGGGATTAGGGCTTCCAAATATGAATTTTGATGAAGTGAAAAATAAACATTCAGTCTACAACATCCATCTAACAGAGCCCCCAAATATGGGGCTAAGTAAAGCAAAAAAAAAAAAAATGACATGATTGAAGGGAAATACACAGTTACAGGATAGTAGTTGAAGGCTTAACTACATTACTTTCAATAATAGAACAATGAAAAAAGTTGATAAGAAAATAAAGGTTGTGAAAAACACTATAAACCAACTGAACCTAATAGACATATGCAGAACACTCCACCCAACAACATAAGAATACCCATTTTTTTCTCAGTGCACATGAAACATTCTCCAGGATGATTATATATATGTTAGGCCACAAAACAAGTCTCAATAAATTTAAAAAGACCAAAAACATACCAGGTATCTTTAGCAACCTCAATGGAATGAAGCCAGAAATTAAACCAGGAAAACTGGAAAATTCCAAATGTGTGGAAATTAAACACACTAATGGGTTAAGAAGGAATCAAAATTGAAATAGAAAATACCTAGAGGTGAATGAAAATGAAAACACAACATAGCAAACCATATGTGATGTGGCAAGCCCAGTGGAAGGAAACTAGAAACCAACAGCAGAAGGAAAATTGGAAAAACTACAAATATGTGGAAATTAAACACATTTTAAACAACCAAAGAACCAAAGACAAAATCACAAAGGAAATTAGAAAATATCTTGAGACAAATCAAAACAAAAATACAAAATACCAAAATTTGTAGGATGCATCAAAAGTGGTGTTAAGACAGAATGTTCTGGTTCTTTTTATTATACTGTTTTATATTTTGCATGCCCATTGCATAAGTTATTTTAATGTTGCAAATATTTTAAAAGTGAATAATATCTAAAATAAAGGGTAGCCTCTTAATAGACAAATTTTAAAAAAGGTGGTATTAAGAGGGAAATTTTTACCTGTAAATGCCTACATTATAAAAGAAGATTTCAAATCAATAATCTAACTTTATACCATATGAAACTAGAAAAAGAACTAACTAAATCCAAAGCTGTCAAAAGATGGAAATAACAAAGATAAAAGCAGAAATAAGCAAAATAGAGAATTAAAAAATAAGAATAACAACACACCCAGAAGTTCATTATTTGAAAATATCAGTAAAATTGACATACTTTGAACTAGATTCACTATAAAAAAAGAGAAGACTGAAATCACTAAAATCAGAAATGAAAGTGAAGACATTACTATCAATTTTTCAGAAACAGAAAGGATTTGAAGAAAACAGTATGAACAATTGTAGGCCAACTAATTTGATAAACTTGATGAAGTGGATAAACTCCTAGAAACACTAACTACAAAAAACAAACACAAGAAAAAATAGAAAATCCGAATAGACCTATAACAAATAAGAAAATTAAGTTGGTAATAAAAAGCCACCCAATAAAGAAAAGCCTGGGACCACATGGCTTCCCTTGTCAATTCTACCAAACATTTAAAGAAGAATCAATACCAATACTCCTCAAACTCTTAACAAAAAATTTAAGAGGTGGGAACACTTCCAAACTCATTCTATGAAGTTAGCTTACCCTAATACCAAAAGACAAAGACTACAAGAAACAAAAACTACAGGCTAATATTCCTTATGACTATAGATGAATATAAATGCAAAGATCCTCAACAAAATACTAGCACATTGGCAGCATATTAGAAAGATTATACACCATGACCAAGTGGAATTTACTCCATTAATGTGAGGGTGTTTCAACACATGAAATTCAATGTGATATACCACATTAACAGAATAAAGTGGGAAAAACACACCTGATTATATCAACTTATGCAGAAAAATTTTAAGAGCTAAAACTATAAATCTCTTAAACAAAATATAGGTATAAATCCTTGTGATCTACAATTAAAGTCTCTTAGCTATGATACCAAAAGCACAAGCAACAAAAGAAAAAACTAGATAAATTGAACTTTTTGGCTTCAAATGACACCATTAAGAAAAAGAAAAACAACCTAAGAGATGGGAGAAAATGTTTGCAAATGACATATCTGATAAGGTACTTGTATTCAGAATATATAAAGAATTCTTACAGCTCAACAACAAAAAGGCAACCCAACTAAAAAATTGGAAACATGGGCCGGCCCCGTGGCTCGCTCGGGAGAGTGTGGCGCTGGGAGCACCAAGGCCGCAGGTTCGGATTCTATATGGGGATGGCTGGTGCACTCACTGGCTGAGCGTGGTGCGGGCAACACCATGCCGAAGGATGCGATCCCCTTACCAGTCAAAAAAAAAAAATTGGAAACATACTTGAAAAGACATTTTTCTAGAGAAGACATACAACTGGCCAATAAGTACATGAAAGAATGCTCAACATCATTAGTCATTAGGGAAATGAAAATAAAAACTGTAAGTAGTATTTCACAGTCATTAGCCTTTGTATCCACTTGCCAGTCTATAATTCATGGAGTATATTCCTGTTCAACAACTGGCTGCCTGGCGAATACAGTCCATCTCAGAGCTGTTTATGAGCATAGGATTTAAGCAGAACAGTAATATTCCAGATCCTAGGGACCAATGGCAAAAGGATATAAGCTGAGCCTTTATTTCCTTAATTACTTTAAGGTGTTGGAAACTTCAGAATTCAAATCTTGCCTAGCTTGTGCAATGCCTCTATAGCAAAATGTGCTTATCTACAGGGGCCCCCTGAAGTCTGCCTAGCTATTAATCAACCACCTGCATTCCTTGCTTCTGTAACCTTGCTTGCATATCTGCTTAGGTCATGTGAATTCTGAGAAGCTGAAACCAGCTTGCTTGCCTGCTTAAGATATATGTTTAGAAACTGAAACTTAAAGAGTCCACCTATAAAAGGCCCTGTAAGACCTGTGTTTGGGGCCCAGAACTTTAGAGTGTTAGCTCGTCTGTGGCCCACCAGTGCAATAAACTTCTGACTTGCCAACTCTCTTGAGGGTCTGCCACTTTCTTGCTGAATCCATTCCATAACAAAGACACTGAGCTATATAGCTCAGTTCACACACACACATCTTAATCTAAAGGATACTCCTGTGGCAATAGGATGGGGAGGAGGGCTTTAAGTTTTATCTACTGCTTTAACCAACTTTCACTCCACTGTGTTGGAGTATGGTAGACAGCACTCTTCCTCATTCTGCCATCCTGCTTTGTATTGATATTCTCAACCATCCAGATATGTAGGTCTGGGGCCTCTTTTAAATTCAAACAATGGTAGGTAATTTCTTTGGTATTCTTACTTGCTTGCTTTTCCATTTGACTCATAAATAAGAAAAATATGATAAAAAATTTAAACCATCAAAAAATTCTGCTGGATATTGATTATAATTGCAGTGACTAAGTTAATTTTAGCATACATCTTTTAATCCAGATTTACTGTGTATTATTGTTCCTGTATGCTATCTATCTGAAGTAAATTTCAGTCTCCACCCCCTGCTTCTACTGTAATGGCTTCACATCATTTTCCTTTTCCATTTCCTTTCACCACTGTTGGGAACCAGTGCCCAAGGGGAGATGGTAGGGAATTGACACACTTATGAAATCAGGAGGGCTTTTCTCAAGCTGCTGGCTTGAGAATCACCTTTTCAAAGAATGTTTTTACATTCTTTCTATACAGTATTTAGCCATGGAAAACATATATAACATTGATTTGCATGTTCTCAAACTTTGTATTAATAATTGATACTATATCATACAAAATACTCTCTAGTTCAATTTCATTAATTCTATTTTTGAGATTTATGCATGTTGACAGAAGGATCTCTAGTTATCCATTTTAATTTGCATTCTAACATATTCAGCCTAATGATTATTTAGATTGCTTTCAACTTTTTTTTTGTTTTTTGTTTTTTAAAAGATGACTGGTAAGGGGATCTTAACCCTTGACTTGGTGTTGTCAGCACCACGCTCAGCCAGTGAGCGAACCGGCCATCCCTATATGGGATCCGAACCCAGGGCCTTGGTGTTATCAGCACTGCACTCTCCCGAGTGAGCCATGGGCTGGTCCTGCTTTCAACTTTTTATCCTTACAATGCCACAGAGGACCTTCTTGTACATCCCCCTGAAACATGAGGAGAGACCCTATAGAGGTTTAGGTGTGGAATTGCTGGGTCATTCATATCTCCAACTTTCCTATATATTGCCAAATTATGCTAATACAACTGCTTCCAATAGCACTATATTAATGTTCCTATTGTTCTACATCTTTCCAGTAATTGCCACTGTGATGCTTTTGCCAATGTGATGATTTTGAATTAGTTCATTGTGGTCTTATTTTGCATTTCCCTTACTACTAATGATGTGTATTATTCTAATATGTTCAAATCCATCCCTTTGCTAGTGGTATGAAACATTATTATTATATGCAAAGTTTCTACAAATGGATTAGACTCAATAATTTTCTTGCTATTTTTAAGAACTTACACTTCATAGATGAATTTCAGAACAAACCTGTGAAATTAAAGGGCAAAAAGATCCATTGAGGAATTCTGGTTGGAATTACAGTGAGTTTGTGAAGTAGGAAGAATTGCCAACTTTATGATCTTTCATCTCTTCAGCCTAGGCTACATAATACTCCTCGATTTATTTTGTTATTCAATTTTCTGTTTAGAAAATCTAATGTTTTATATTTAAGTATAGTAACTTTACTGTCTCAGCCTCTGAAAGTTTAACTCCATGAGAACATGGTCTTAGTACTGCTCACTTTTATCTCCTTGTGTCTAAAACATTGTCTGGCACTCAATATTCACTGAATGAAATGAAAGCCTGTATTAATGTATATATTTGTCCATAGTTTTCCTTGCTCAATACCCGTTTGATTTCAATTTGAAAAAACGGGATAAAAAAATTGGAAACTTTACATTTTTCTCTATAGTATGAAACAATTTGCCTGCTTTCAAAATTACTTGGATTCATCCACACAGTTACCTGGGCCTGGTGCCATTTTATGGGACCATATGCACTTCTGTGTTTCTTGGGGGTTTTTTTTAGAGTTAATTGTGATCATTTCTATTCTTTCCTTGATCTAAATGTAAGTTCTGCGTTCTTCCCAGTTACTTCTATTTTCTTATTTTAATTGGTTTATCCTCTTCATTCTCTTTAGAAACTTCCTAAAACTCGTTACAAGTATTATAGTTCTATTATCAATTACTCACCTAGAGTAAAAAGACTCCCACTTATGTTCTAAAATTTTTAGATCTTCCCCTTTTGATCTGGTCCTTCCCAGGGATGCTGTACTTTGTCCACTAAGGAATCTTGCTTTAGTTGTGAGGAGTAAATGAGTTAATATATGTTGAGTATGTGGAACAGTGCCTGGTGCTCAGCACTCAAATACATGTTAGCTAATACTATTTATGGAATATCTGCTATGTTTGATGTGCTATGTGAGGTACTTTACATGCAAATTTGTCATTCAATATGCATCAATCCACAACAGACCTTATTTCATTTAATACTCACATTTCTATAATACAGTGTCCTTTATTACTAAGAACTTAAGAAAACCCTGAAGTTTAGATAAGCTAATCAAGTTGCTCAAAGTCACACAATGTCATAGTAGTGGTAGAGTTATGATTTTCCAGAATATAAGCTCTTGGTCCTCAGAAATACCTAGCACCCAGAGAAGACTGGAATAAAATAAGGCTGAATGGTATGTAAAAATCATATAATGGAGAGCTTCACAGACAATTTTAAAGGTTGTGGATGTTAGTCTAAGAACAATAGCAAGCAAATAACTAGAGACAGTGATGTGTGTATTTTTATACTTTAAAAAGATCAGTTTGGGTGTACTACAGGAAATTAATTTAATGATAGCAAAAATGGATATAGAAAGGCCTGTTACAAAGCTACAGCAGTAATCTAGGTGAAATGAATCTTAGACTAGGGTAACAACATTAAAAATAGAGAAGAGTTTAATTCCAGGAACATCTAGGAGATAGGATCTACAGTACTTGGTGATTGATTGGGTTGGGTGGTGAGAGTGACTCTCCAATGTGAATTCTCTGATGATGAGCAAGGTGGGCATGCTGTCTGAAGGTTTTCTTGCATTCCTTACACTCATAGGGTCTCTCTCCAGTATGTATTCTCTGATGTTGGGCAAGGGAGCCACAGTAACTGAAAGCTTTTCCACAAACATTACATTCATAAGGTTTCTCTCCTGTATGAACTCTCTGATGTTGAGTAAGGGATGAGTCATTGCTAAAAGCCTTCCCACATTTAATGCATTCATAGGGTTTCTCTCCAGTATGAACTCTTTGATGTTGAGCAAGGTAGGCAATCTGGCTAAATGCTTTCCTACATTCCTGACATTTATAAGGTTTTTCTCCAGTATGAATTCTCTGATGTTGAGCAAGGTGTGAATTCTGGCTGAAGGATTTCCCACATTCCTTACATTCATAGGGTCTCTCTCCAGTATGTATTCTCTGATGTACAGTGAGGTATGCACGAAGGCTAAATGCTTTCCCACAGACATTACATTCGTAAGGCTTCTCTCCAGTATGAACTCTCTGGTGTTGAGCAATGGATGATCTATTGCTAAATGCTTTCCCACATTCAATACATTCATAGGGTTTCTCTCCAGTATGAACTCTCTGATGTTGAGCAAGGTAGGCAAACTGGCTGAAGGCTTTCCTACATACCTTACATTCATAAGGTTTTTCTCCAGTATGAACTCTCAGATGTTGAACAAGATGTGCATTCTGACTGAAGGCTTTCCTACATTCCTTACATTCATAGGGTTTCTCCCCAGTATGAATTCTTTTATGTTGAACAAGATTTGATCTCTGGCTGAAGGCTTTCCCACATTCTACACATTTATAGGGTTTTTCTCCAGTATGAATTCTTTGATGAAGAGTAAGGGATGAACTCTGGCTGAAGACTTTTGAACAGTCAGTACATTTCAAAATTTTCTTGTCTGTATAGATACTCTTGGGCTTAATAGTCATTACACTTTTTTTATAGATTTTTTTATGTGTGTCATGTTTATATACTTTCTCCTCTTTGGGGATTATTTGTTGTGTATGAAGCAGCACGTTCTGATGGAAACTTCCCCACGGTTTGTTAAATTCTTGTTCTCTTTCTTCTTCAAAGGTGATTGTCTCTTCCTTGAAATGTGTCTTCTGATTAAATTGCCTCTCAAAATGGCCCTCACATTTCCACTCTTCTGTCAAACTGCAGTACTCAAGGCCATAGCTTGTAAGTTTTTCTATTATCTTCTGAGATGATTGTTCTTCGTAAAGACTCTGCTTGGGAATTAATTCTTCAGTCTCACACATAGATCCCCAGCCTGGAAAGTAATAATAAGAAAAACATGTCTCCTCTACTGTGTACCAGAAATTACATTTATGAAAGTATGTATGTCAAGGAATTATGTAAATTCAATAACAAATAAAACCTGCAACAATATCAGCTTTCATAGTGCTTAAGTGTGCAAGAAGAGAAATTGAAAACAGGGCATACAAAAAGGAGGAATAATTAGAATTATAAAGAAAATCAGTAACATAAATCTCAGGGTAAGAGGAATGAATTATGGATGTGGTTGAACTTTGTTATAATTTTTTGCCTGTATTGATACAGACACTGAAAGTCTCCATTCTTATAGCTGCTTCATTCAAAATCATTCATTGAACAAATATTTACCTTCTGCAAGGCACTGTTCTAGATGCTTTCAATATCATAAAACAAAGATCCTTACCTTCATGGGCCTTGTTTTCTTAGAGGAGATGGAAAATAAATGACAAATTTTATTGTATCTTAGAAGGTACTAAGTGCTATAGAAAAAGAAAAGCAGGGTAACAGAGATAAGGATAACAGAGATTAGCCATGCTGGCAAAGTCAAAGGTAGGAAGAATCATTAATAAGGTAACATTTAAGCAAAGGTTTGAAAGAAGTGAAGAAGTTGGTCACTCAGATTTCTGGGGAAAAGCATTCTGGGTAGAAGAAATAGCTGATTTGAAGGCCCCAAAGTAGAAGCATGTCTGGTATGTTTGAGGAAAATTAAGAAGGCCACCATGGCTAGAGTGAGTAATAGAAGATGAAGTCAGGAGGTAAAGGGTAACAAGATTATTTACATTTTATAGGCTTTCTAAGTAATTTGGCTTTATGCTGAGTGGGATGGAGAGCCATTGAAGTGTTTTGAGTAGAGAAGTGATATCTGGTTGCTGTTTTATGAAAATACTGGAAGGTGGGAAGCAAGGGGAGATGACAGGAGACATATTATTATAGTAATCCAGGTGAGAGATGACAGTGATTCAGACCAGAGAGATATCAATGAAGGTATAGTAAGATGGTCAGATCCTATGTGTATTTTATATCCTGACAGATTGGATGTGGAATGTGATTGAAAGAGATGAAACAAGTATGCCTTCAAAATTTATGGTCTGAGCAATGGAAGGACAGAAGAATAGTCATTAACAATGATGGGGAAGGGCAGCGCTACAGTAGATTTGGGTGGCAAGGTATGGAAGATCTGGAGTTCAGTTTTGAGCGTATTAAATTTAAGGTATTCTTTAGAGTTTAAAATGGAGACAGACTTTGACAGGTGAACATTTGACATGGGTTTGTTTAAGAGAGGTCTGGACTAGAGATTTAAAATTAGGATTTGGCAGCGCATAAATGGCATTTAAAGAGACTATATTACCAAAAGAATGAGTGCAGATAAAGAGAAAAGAAAGGAGTAAAGAATAAACCCTAAAGCACTCCAACATTAAGATATTTGGCAAAAAAAGAGGAAATAAGCAAAAGAGATTTAAAAGGAGCAAATGTAAACAAAAAGAAATCAGGGCTGAGAACTTTAATACCACATGATATTAATTTTACATGATATTAAAGGTTATAATGAAAATCAACTTGTTTAATGATTATTCTGAAAAAATAAAACACACACACACACTCTCTCTCTATATATAAAAAAGCCACAATATATTGAAATACTAGGCAAGAAATGTAACCAAAATAATAATAACAGCTAATAATAATAGCCATTAAAAAGAATTATGTATACATATAGTGGGTTGGCAAAACCCACACAAATCATTAGGTAAATAAAAAGCACATAATAGAGTGTAGGAGCTACAGGAAAGATTGATTACCGTACTATTTATATTTCTACATTTTTATCTAATAAGAATGTATTATTTTCCAATTTTAAAATCAATTTTAAAAAGCAATAGAAGAAAGTATAAGGAGAATAATTAACATTAGAAAGATACTTTTAACATTGACAACCACCACCACCAAAAGGAATAAACTTTAGAAATAAACTTTACAAGAAATGAGCAAAACCTTTAAAATTCTAATGAGGGAAACACCCCCTCCCAAAAGTTTGAATAAAGGGAGAAGATGCACCCTGTTTTCATATATGAAGAATCATCAATATAAAGCCATTAATTCTCACTAAATTCATCTATTATCTCCATTCAATTACAATCAAATCCTCATCATAACTCTTTAAAGAATTGTGTAATAAAGAATTTGGCTGGCCTTTGTCTCTGGTTCCCAAGAAGTAACCTCTAAGCCCTGAGTGATAGAAATGTCTTTGTTATTCACAGTGGCCCCCTTGGCCTATACCTGATAGTTTATACTAATGAGGTGCCTTATGGTGGGCCTCTGGTTTGTGCTAAACAGATGACTGGATGGAGGTTAGCCAAACCAGAGAGATCAATCATGTGATTAGAAGGTTCAGGCTTTGAGCCACCATTACATCAGACCACTTATGTGAAGGAAAGGACTGCTGGAGAATGAGTCACCTGGTCAATGATTCGCTCAATTTTCCCTAAATAATGAAACCCCAGTAAAAACTCTGGGCACAAGTTCAGAAGAACACTTCTGGATGGCAATATTTCTTTAAATATTTAATAATGCTTTCAGTATTGAGATGACAGGAAGACCCTGAGGATAACAGAAGCTTTGTGTTTGTGACTTTTCCAGACTTAGTCCTTGTCATCTCTCCTTTTGACTGGTTCTGACCTTCTGCTGCAATACAATTATGGTTATAATACTACTACTCTTCCCTGAGTTCTAGAAGTCACTCTATTGAATTATCAAACCTGAGGGTGGCAGAAATGAGGGATGCCCGGGAGCCCCAAAACATGTGGCTGGTGTATTTGAAGTGAGTGCAGACTTGTGGAGCACTGTTCTCTCAGATTGTGCAGTTTGGCAAACTTATTGTGGAAAAATATTTTAAGTCATGAATTTTATTAAAAAATAAAAATGTCTCCAGGATAGACCATGTTAGGCCACAAAACACAGCTTAAATTTTAAAAAGATTAGGCCTCCTTGGCCAATCAAGTGGGCAGGTTGCTGGGGTGCCTCCACCTCCTCTTCCTAAAGCAGTGAGGCCCAGAAGAGCAGCATCCACTGGAACCCAGGTCCCAGCCACCACCACACAGAGCACCCCACATTCAGGAAGAAGAGTAGAAGTGGAGGCAGCAGCAACAGTGGTGGGTGGGAGCCAGAAAGGCCCCGATCGAAAAGCCAGTGAGGGTTGCCAAGCTACTCCTGGAGGAGGAGCCATCCCAGCCCAAGGAATCACCACTACAGAAGCAATACAAACAGCACTCACCTTCATGGCACACTCACTGGTGGCTGTGAAAAAATGCCTTGGATGCACAATAAGATAGGTGATCCAGAAGAACTGTTCACAAAATTAGAACGTGTTTTAAAGGAATTGATAACTGTACCTAGCGAGTGGTTGCTACTAAAATCACAGACCTGAGAAGTTGAAGATGAAATAGAAGACATTCACCAAAAAATAACTGTTTTGAGCCAGTGTGACAACGTCTAGGTAACAAAATACTATCGGTCATATTTAAAGGGTTCGAAATTATGGATAACAATGGAATACCTGGGTGGTGGTTCAGCACTGGATCTTCTGCAAGCTGGTCCATTTGATGAATTTCAGATCGCTACCATGCTAAAGGAAATTTTGAAAGGTCTGGACTATCTGCATTCAGAAAATAAATTCACCAAGACATAAAAGCTGCCACTGTCTGGCTCTCAGATCAAGGAGATGTTAAACTTACTGACTTTGGAGTTGCTAGCCAGCTGACAGATAAACAAATTAAAAGAAATATCTTTGTGGGAACTCTAGTTTGGATGGCTCCTGAAGTTATTCAGCAGTCAGCTTATGACTCAAAAACTTACATTCGGTCACTGGGAATTACTATTAAACCAGTCAAGGGAGAGCCACCTAACTCTGATATGCATACAATGAGAGATGTTTCTTATTCCAAAAAACAATCCTATAACTCGTGTTGGAGACTTCTATAAGTCTATTAAGGAGTTTATTGATGCTTGTCTGAACAAAGATCCATTATTTCGTCCTATAGCTGCAGAATTTCTGAAACACAAATTCCTTGTAAAAAATTCAAAGAAGAATAATTATCTGACTGAACTGATGGATTAATTTAAAAGATGGAAGGCAGGACACAGTGATGATGAATCTCATTCCAAGTACTCTGATTCGGAATCCACCAACAGGGAAAATAATACTCACCCTGAATGGAACTTTTCAACAGTGAAAAAGAAGCCTGGTCCAAAGAAACTACACAATGGGGCAGAGCAAGATCTTGTGCAAACCCTGAGCTGTTTGTGTTAGATAACTATACCTGCATTTGTTGAACTTAAATAGCAGGATAAGAATAATGCGAGCAGGAGCCACGCAACTGAAGAACTCAAAAGTATTGCTGTGGCTGAAGCTGCCTGTCCTGGCATCACAGATAAAATGAAGAAACTAAATGAAAAATTTCAAAAGTGTTCAGCAGATGAATCCCTCTAAGAAACTTCTTGTTATTGGCTTGTTTCATATGGACCCAGACAAACCCACCAAATGTACTTCCAGCTTAATAATACTTAACTCATGAGCTTCGTGTGCCTTTTGGATCTTTGTAACATTGAACATTTGGAAGAAGCTATTCAACTGTTTTGTGATGGTGTTTATCATTTTATATTTTAAAGGATTATTTTATAAGAAATAACTTTTTTTTTTTGTCTTTTTGTCTTTTTTCGTGTCCGGCAATGGATCGCAACCCTCAGTGTCGCGCCTGTACCGGACCGGGACCAGCAACAGGATCGCAACCCTCGGTGTCGCTCCCGCACCTCACTCAGCCAGTGAGCAGCCAGTCTATACGTGGGATCCGAACCCTCGGCGGGAGCGCCGTTGCACTCCCAAGCAGCGCACTTCAGCAGTGCGCCACCGGGCCAGCCCAGAAATAACTTTTAATACTACAGTTTCACCTGTATTCTAGTAAATGTTGAGATACAGTTTTCCTTTTACTTATTATTTTTTAAGTTACTTGTTATGAATACCTTTCATATTTTGATCTTTGGTTAACTGTACACTCATGAAACATACAGTGTACTTTGAAAGTCATCTTAAATACTCAACTTCTGTAAATCATCAAGCTTCAAAAAGCTTTTTAAAGATTTTTTTACACAAGCATATTCTAAAAATTACTATTGGTTAGGAGGTGGAGATATCAGACCTTTTCAAAACAGAAGTTTTTAATAAGCTCTTGGAAATGAAACCTGGAAAAATATTAACTCTTCTACCAAATTGTTATGATATTCCTGGCAGCTCAATGATTATCACATTTGAGAGTCCTGTGTTTGGAGCATTTTCAAGCAATCTGTAGAGGTACTTCTTGACGTGCAGTATTTACCTTCTCTTTTAGAAGACGCAATTAACCCTTACTTAACATGATAAGACACTTAAAGAAATACCATTTAGCCAAGGATGGGATTTTTGTAAAATGGAGGAATTAGTCTGACTTCATTTTTAAAATCTTCAGCTCAAATTACATATTATATGCTTGGACTTGGAGAGTTTTAAAGAAAGCTGATTGTCATGTGATTAATTATCTGATTAACAGGTAGGAATATAACTTACACCAGCACATTTTTGTCATGGTAGTAAACTGTCCTATAAACTAATCATACATTTTTGTTCTTCATGTTTATTAGTACATAAGCATCATTTGTTCATTTTTGAAAGGGTATTTAAATGAGCATTTTCTAGTTTGTATGCAAATAACCATAGTACAGGAAAATACCCATAGTACAATAGCGATAGAATTATTGATGTTAACTAGTTTTTTTTTTTTTTCCTTTTTGTCTTTTTTCGTGACTGGCAGCGGATCGCAACCCTCAGTGTTGCGCCCGTACCGGACCGGGACCGGGAACGGAATCGCAACCCTCAGTGTTGCGCCCTCACCGCACTCAGCCAGTGAGTGGGAACCGGTCTCCATATGGGATCCGAACCCTCAGCGGGAGCGCCGCCGCGCTCCCAAGTGGCGCACTATCCAGTGCGCCACCGGGCTGGCCTGCACAAGTCATTTTTTAAAAAATTGCCAAGTATTAGAAGATGTTCTTCAAGTAAAGAATATCAGTTTTAGTCAAAGTGGCCATTACATCCTCTTTTTTGAAAAATAATACAAACAAACTTTCTCAAGTTGTGCCACATACCAAGAAAATTCTTTTGATTGATGCCTATACTATAACAATTACTTTTAACACATTGTATTTTGAAGTAAAGGTCAGGTTAAATTTTTCGCCTGCTATGTAACTGAAACTCAATTACAGTTTATAATTTTAAGAGGTCCAGAAATAATTTTGCAACTCATATCATAGGTTAAAGGAATACTTTTGTAAAAATAAAAGCAACAAATTTATAAATTGATTCTTTGAAACTTTACAACACAACTGCATCACAGATATAAATTGTATTGCTTATCATTATAGTTTATTAATTTTGTAAACTGTTTCTAGGTGAAGCATACTTTAGTGTCTTGGGGATACTAAAAATAAATATTTAAATTTTATGGCCAAAACTTTTTTTAAAGATTAAAATCATACAAAGTATCTTATCTGATCACCATGGAATGAAATTAGAAATCATCAGCAGAAGGGAAACTGAAAAATCCATAAATATGTGGAAATTAAATAACACACTCTTAAACAATCAATGGCCAAAGAAGAAAACACAAGGGAAATTAGAAAATATCTTCAGACAAATGAAAGTAAAACCACAATATATAAAACTTATGGATGCAGTGAAAGCAGTGCTAAAAGGGAAAACTGTAACTGTAAATACATAAAAAAATAAATAAATTGCAAATCAACATAACTTTACACTTTAACAAACTAGAAGAAAAGCAGCACAATATATAAAACTTATGGATGCAGTGAAAGCAGTGCTAAAAGGGAAAACTGTAACTGTAAATACATAAAAAAAATAAATAAATTGCAAATCAACATAACTTTACACTTTAACAAACTAGAAGAAAAGCAAACTAAACTCAAAGCTAGTAAAAAGAAGGAAGTAATATAGATTCAAACAGACATAAACAAAATAGAGAACAAAATAATAGTAAAGAGAATCAATGAAACCAAGTCTTTGCTCAGAAAAGATTAACAAAACTAATAAACCTTTAGCTAGACTAAGAAAAAAAGAGAGAAGACTCAAATAAGTAAAATCAGAAATGAAAAAGGCAACATTACTAACAATTTTAAGATATAAAATGGATCATAAGAGAGTGTTATGAACAACTGTTCCCCAACAAATTGGATAACTTGGATGAAATAGACAAATTTCTGGAAACATACAACCTACCAAGACTGAATCATGAAAAAAGAGAAAATCTACAGAGAGCTATATATAATGAGTAAGAAGACTGAATCAGTAATCAAACACCTCCCAACAAAGAAAAACCCAGGATCGGATGGTTTAACTGGTGAATTCTACTGACAGTTAAAGAAGAATTAACACCAGTCCTCCTCAAACTCTTCCAAAAAGTTGAAGAGAACGGAAGGCATCCTAACTCATTCAATGAGGCCAGTATTACCCTGATACCAAAGCCAAAGATACTACAAGAAAACTATAGACCAATATCCCTCATGAATAGCGAGGCAAAAATCCTCAACAAAATACTAACAAACAGAATCTAACAGCATATTAAAAAGATTATACACCATAACAAAGTGGGATTCATTCCTGGAATGTAAGGATGGTTCAACATATGAAAATTCATCAGTGTAATACATCACATTAACAGAATGAAACAAACCACATGATCATCTCAATTGATGAAGAAAAAGCATTTGACAAAATTCAAAAACTTTCTATGATAAAAACACTCAACAAAATAGAAACAGAAGAAAACTTCAACATAAAAAAAAGCCATCTATGAAAAACCTACAGTGAAAATCATATTCGATGATGACAAACAAGATTTTTCCTCTAAGATCAGGAACAAGGCAAGGATACCCACTTTGTCACTTTTATGCAACACAGTACTGAAAAGTCCTAGCCAGAGCAATGAGGAGAAAATAAATAAATTAAAGACATCGAAATTGGTAAGGAAGAAGTAAAATTATCTCTGTTCACAGATGATATGATATTATATGTAGAAATCCTAAAGATTCCACAAAAAACTATTAGAATAAAATAATTCAGCAAAGTAGCAGGATACAAAGTTAGTTCACAAAAATCAGTTGCATTTCACGCATTAACAATGAATAACCTGAAAAGAAAAAGAAGAAAATAATTTCATTTGTAACATCATCAAAAAGAATAAAATACTTAGGAATAAACTTAACCAAGGAGGTGAAAGACTTGTACACTGAAAACAAAACACTGCTGAAAGAAATTAAAGATGACACTAATAAATGGAAAGACATCCTATGTTCATTGACTGGAAGACTTAATATTGTTAAGATATTAATATCCAAAGTGATCTACAGATGCAATGTAATTCCTATCAAAATCCCAATAAATTTTTTTCCAGAAATAGAAAAATCCATCCTAAAATTCATATGAAATCCCTGAATAGTCACAACAATCTTGAAAAAGAAGAAAGTTGGAGGTCTCACACCTCCTGATTTCAAAATTTACTACAAAGCCATAGTAATCAAAACAGTGTGGAACTGCCATAACGACAGACATATAGACCAATGGAATAGAATAAACAGCCTGGAAATAAACCCTCACGTATATGATCAAATGATTTTTGACAAGTGCCAATACCATTCAAGGGGAAACGACAGTCCTTTCAACAAGAAGTGATGGGAAAATTGGATATCCACATGAAAAACTATGAAGTTGGACTCTTACTTTACTCTATATACAAAAATTAACTCAAAATGTATCAAAGAGTTAAAACTATAAAACTCAGAAGAAAACACAGGGGAAAGCTTCATGACATCAGATTTGGCAATGATTTACTGGTATGACACCAAAAGCACAGGCAACAGAAGAAAAAATAAGTAAACTGGACTGCATCAAAATTAAAAACTTTTGTGCAGCAAAGAACATTATCAACAGGCAACCCATAGAATGGAAGAAAATATTTACAAATCATATATCTGATAAGGGGTTAATATTCAGAATTACAAAGAAGTCCTACAACTCAACAACAACAAAAAATAACCAAATTCAAAAATAGGCAAAGGACATGAATAGACATTCCTCCAAAGGAGATATACAAATGGCCAACAAGCACATGAAAAGACATTCAATATCACTAATCATTAGGTGAATGCAAATCAAAACCACAACAAAATATCATGTCATATCCATTAGGATGGCTACTAGAAAAACAAAAAAAACCAAAAAATAAATGTTGGTGGGGATGTGGAGAAAAGTGAAACACTTGTACATTGCTGGTGAGACGTCATATCCATTAGGATGGCTACTAGAAAAACAAAAAAAAACAAAAAATAAATGTTGGTGGGGATGTGGAGAAAAGTGAAACACTTGTACATTGCTGGTGAGAATGTAAAATGGTACAGCCAATATGGAAAACAGTATAAAGTTTCTCAAAAAATTAAAAATAAAATTACCATATGATCAATTCCACTTCTGGGTATATACCCAAAAGAAATGAAAGCAAGGATTCAAAGAGATATTCATACACCCATGCTCATAGCGGCATTATTCAAAATAGTCAAATGGCAGAAGCGACCAAAGTGCCTATTGATATACGAATGGATACACAAAATATTGCATACGTACAATGGAATATTATTCAGCCTTAAAAGGGGAGGAAATTCTGACATATGCTACACCATGGATGAAACTTGAGTGAAATCAACCAGTCACAAAAATACAAATTGTATATGATTCCACTTATATGAGGTACCTAGAGTAGTCCAGAAATACAGAGACTAGATATAATAACAAACATGCCTCGTTCAAAAAAAGATCACAATGTTGTATAAAATACAGAAAACATCTTTTTAGATGTATTACCAAGCTGGCAAAAAATTAAGTTAAACTCCAAGACGTCCAAAAGACTCCTGAGGGCCGGCCCGGTGGCGCACTGCGCTAGTGCGCCGCTTGGGAAGCGTGGCTGCGCTCCCGCCGAGGGTTCGGATCCCACATACAGACCGGTTCCCGCTCACTGGCTGAGCGAGGCGCGGGGGCAACACCGAGGGTTGCAATCCCGTTGCCGGTCCCGGTCCGGTACGGGGGCAACACTGAGGGTTGTGATCCGTTGCCGGACATGGAAAAAGACAAAAAAAGACACACACACACACACACAAAAAAAAAAAGACTCCTGAAAGCACTTTCAAGTAACTAAGGAAGAATTGAAGCTGGGAGTATCAATTTATCCCTGGTGAGTTGGAAGTTCTTAGGCACATCTAACTGGAGTTTTTGGAAAAGAAAATACAGAGAATGGGGGAGT